>NW_009223684.1:42535-59102 GCF_000690835.1 Fulmarus glacialis | reverse complement strand
TCAGCCATCTCCAGGAAAGCAGGGCTCCATCACACGTAACGGTTACTTGGGAAGACAAACGCCATCACTCCGAACGTCCCCCCCCTCCTTCTTCTTCACGCAGCCTTATATGCTGAGCATGACGTCATATGGTATGGAATAGCCCATTGGCCAGCTGGGCCAGCCGTCCTGGCCAGACTCCCTCCCAGCCCCCCGTGCACCTGGCAGGGCACGGGAAAGTCCTTGACTAGCGTAAACATTACCTAGCAACAACTAAAACGTCAGTGTGTTATCAACATTATTCTCATATTACATCCAAAACACAGCACTATACTAGTTAATAGGAAGAAAATCAACTCCATCCCGGCTGAAACCGGGATACTCATCTTTTCACTTTCTGCTATTCAAACTTGATGAAACAAAGGACCTTCTCCATAGTACGGAAGTGTTGGTGGGAGAAAGGCAGAAAGGATCAAGTCTGTGTAATACTTTCTAGAGATCACCAAAGACAAATTGGATGTTTAGGAAAAGAACAGATGTGCAAGAAATAAGCATATGGCTAAACCCATTGGTGAAGAAAGAGTATTTTCTGGAACTTCACATTACTAGTGGGTTTAAGTAGCATAAAATAATTCTAAACTTTTTTTGTCTTAAAGTAAGTAGCTGCTTACTTCTAGCACTTCCTATGCCTTCCTTGACTCTTCCTGCCAACATTGGAGGTCTGTTTCAGGAAAGGCAATGTTGAGGTTTTCAAGAATTTTAGTGCTGGATTTCTCGCCATGATATCAAGAAAGAGCATTTCTTTGTTCTTTTTTTAAACAAAACAACCAAATGCAACCCAGAAGGTGTTACTCATGTTGATTAAACCTATTTTTTCTAAGAGGAATTATGATGTAATTTAGATTGGTTTTGATTGTTCTGATTTGCTGCAGAATAAGTGCAATCCTAAATGACACTTGAGACTGTTGTGGCCAAGTTTGAGTGCATTCCTGAGTGGGCTAATCCTGTGCAAGAAATAAGAAGGTGGTTTTAATTTTCTGTTGTTCCTTCACATCTTTCTAAAGGGGTTTTTCTACAGAAATAGAGGATGAAAGTGAAAGATCTGTTTATTGCTTATGTACTTTACTTCTGGTAAGGATTAAATAGAAATCACTTGAGTGGAAATCAAAGAGTATCCGATATCTCTTAGAAATTGTAAGAGTAATTTAAGAGGATTTGTATATTTTCTAGAATTCATGTTAATTTTTGCAATTCTCTAAATGCAGAGTTAACAATTACACTTTTATATTAATTTTCATTTAAGAGAGTTAATACAAATTTTACTAATTAGTTTAATATCCCATTCAATAGCCAGTATTGGATTTTTACAAGGATAGAACAAGTAACAGTACAGTGCAAAAAAAAAAAACAAACCCATACTAAACGGACCCTCTATCGTAAGAGAGGTTCTCTGAATCTGATCAACAATGATAATTTGAGAACTTACAGAGAAAATAGATGTTTTCAGTAGCTTGGAGTTTTTAATGTATGCAAGTATTTTCAAAACCTAGCTAAATTCTTGTGGCTAGTTGTGTTTTAAATAATAGCCACACTTTTTTGACTGTTTCAGTTTTGTGCTTATCAAATTGGTTTCAGTGAATATACTTTTGCTTTTGTTATGGCAGAAGATAAATCAGAATGCTTAAATGGATTATGGGAGCATTTATATAGTATGGATATTATATCCTCTGAAACATAACTTTGTGTTATACATGCTGCTTACAAAAAAAAAATTCTGTGTCAGTTCTCTACTTCTTCATATGAATGGTGCAATTTAATATTGAAAGATGAGCCAACTAAATTTTTTTTCCTCCATGAACTTTGTAAAATATTATATGAAAGTCCTGCTTCTAGAGCATAGGCTTAGGAAGCATGATGGTATAACACAAAAAAATTAAATCATGACAACCTAAAGATCATAAAGGATCATAATTTTCACTTACTTTTAGCCACAGTAAAGTTGGATTATTAGTTTCATAAATATTCAGTTTTATTATTATGAGATTTCCATTAATTCCTTTATTTATGTTTTCTAAAAACTGTATTTGGAAAAATGTTTGGGTCTTCAATCTGTTCTTCACTGGTTTTGAATTTCCATTTTTATCCAAAGGGACTTTGTGTTGAATTTTAATTCAATTAAGGGATAAGTTACAAAATTTCCCTTAAAAGGTGCTTGGTTTTGGAGTATATAATTTTTGTAAATAAGTTTAGTTCACATTAATTTTTATTGAATATGATTGTGCTTGATAAGCTGTCTTCAAAAACTGTTTCCTATCCAAAAATAATTTGAGAAGTGAAAAAAAAAAACCAACCAAAACCAGGTATTCATATCGAAAGAATCTGTTCTTCTAGTTTTAGTTTAGCTTGCATAGAGTCTGATTTCCTCCCAATCAACAGAGGTCAGTTAAATCAACTGAGAGAAAAGAGTTATGGGAATTTAGAGATGCAGAAACTAGAGAAGGTGTTGTTCAGTCACATTTCTACTTTGGTTTAAATACACTGTCATAAAACAATAAAAAAAATCTGTCTGTTTCTAAATGTCAGTATGTTTTCCCTAGTGTATAGAATTATGGATGCTTTCTTAGTAATTTGAAAAGGAAATATTTCCTAAGTGGAATTGCAGTCATACAACCTCTGCATTGCTAAGTGAAGAGCCAGTTATTTCTGTCAACAAAATAGTTTGTGATGTTTAAGCAGTTAAATACCAGTGTTGTCAGGCCAAAGGAGGAAAGCATGTGGGACAGCTTCTAGAAACAGCATTGCTGTTTTACAGATAAAAAAGACTTAAAACAGCATTAAGTTGTAGTTAATTTTCTTGCGTTTCTCCTCTTGTGTTGGTGGAATCATATACCCCAACCCACCTCGGTTCAAGGTGGTTGACTGTGTCCCAAGTCACTTTCTTAGGAAGGTCTCAGGAGTAAAGCCTCCTGGCCAGCCTGTTGGTCAAATGGACTCTGACTATAGAAACCTCTCTAGAATGAGCCTACCGAAACTGCAGAGCCATCAGGAGAGCAGTGTTCACCTTTCCAGAGTCTTATCTCAGCTGCCCTTCTACTTACTCCTTCCTTTCTCATGTTGGGACCTGCTGCATACCAGTTGCTCAGTCTCCCCTCTTTGCTGGCAAACCACTTGCTCCAGATGTTCTCCTTTGTGATGTGGCTGGGAAGATTTTTGAAGTCACCTTATCTCTATGAAATTTGATGACCCCATCACCCTTCTCAAGTATGAGATAGAAAGTCTTTTTTGGATTTTTTGTGAAGTTTTTGATGGCAGGAATGTGAAATTTCCATTTATTTTCAGGAACTTTGAGTTCTGAGAGACTTGCTAAAGGAATTTCAATGCCCAATTTTATTCAACTTGTGCTGAATCTGTACCTATGTGTGTTTTAGTCAGAGTGCATTCAAAGTTCCTTGAATGTGTCTTCGGTTTTAGTCCAGAAGACTGGAGAGGATGGCTGTGTCTGCCTGGTATTACTAAAAATCTTCCAGTCTTAGTTTGTGTATCCAAAAAATGGACATGGTATACGTTCATGGGCAGTAAGTATTCCTCAGAAGCAAGGAAATACACATGGTTTATCAAAAGGTGTAACTTAAGCCCATAGAGTATGTCACATCAGCAATTGAAATGGGATTGTTGTTAAGGTGGCTATTCCTATGCTATTCTGCATCTAATTAACGCACGTAATGATGGTAGAGAAGGTGCAGCAGGATTGGGCTTCAGCGTATCTTAGTAACCTCAATAAATAGCTGTGTCCTTTCACAGTGAACCCAAAATCAATGGTACTGTGTCTTGAAAACTTACATTTTTCTGTGCTAGTTGGGTTAGTTGCAGTCAGGATATATATGTGCCTGTGCTGCCATCACACTTTGATCTGTGGTATAAAACTATGATAGTGTCATTTTGTTAATTGATACACAAATCCATCAGCCTTCCTTTTAGACACATTCTTACAAAGCAGATGGTGCTGATCGCTTCCTGTAGTCCCATCTCCTATATACCTTCATATGCCTCAAATTGAGCAAGTCCAAACAAAGAAGTCAATCAAGTGGCTTTCCTCTAAACTTAGAATGTAAAGAAATGGGAAGAGTATGAAGCTGCAGTTGGTTGTACCAAATGATTGTCCTTTTGTTCTGGAAGGATTGGCAGGGAAGTCACAACCCTTAAAAAGATTACTCTGACATGATTGCAATTCTGCACAAAATATTTTCAAAAAGGCATTGTGTCTATATTGAATGGTATGTTTTCCTCCAGCATATGAAACAGATTAGCAAAAGAAGCTTTAAATCAACAATTGGTTTATCAGTTTTCTATTCTAAGGTAATGGTGTTGTCTTTCTTACTCAACAGTGTTTCCTTGATATGACGTTTGGAGCCGGAGGTCATACTACAGCTCTGCTAGAGAAAGCCAACGACATTACAATCTATGCACTAGACAGGGACCCCACAGCTTATAAAATAGCTCAGCAGCTTTCAGAATCGTACCCGTAAGTTGTCTTCTCCTGTCTTAAATATGGTCGAGATAAGGTTGATACCGTGGTATTATGTGCACAATTTAATATATTTTTGTAGTTTTAATATATAATTGTTACTGGATTATTGTAGAATAGCATTATATGCTGTATGTGCCCTGTTAAATAGGAGATCAAATTCAACTTATTTATAAGTAATTGCATGCAAGCTCTTCTGAGGTTTTTGGAGTTAAATGCATATTCTGTACTCTGTTAATTTTAAGTATGCATCAAGTAGCCAATTTTATATTTAAAAAATGATTTTAAAAAGATTCACCCGCTCTGCTTGCTTTGAGATGATTCTGATGGCAGAGTTGTACAAAAACATACGCTTTGTGGTAAGTATTTCACAAAAAAGGATGGAATAATATACTTTAAATAATGATGTAATTACGTATGGCTTATGAATATTTTAATTTCAAAAACCAAAAAATATTTGTAATTCACTATTAGGTTTGCTAAATATTTTGCCACTGGCTTAAGAAACTACTAAACAATTTAATAAGCTACTATTTCTGTGTAAAGCTCATGCTTCAGTTTTCTTTTTAGAAGTGCTGAATTGGCTAAATGAACAATTGCTAAATGCAAATTTTTAGATTTATTTTTTTAGCTATACAAAAATCTTATTCCTTTATTTTATTCAAGAAACAGCCCAGTCAGAGCATGAGTACATTCATGCAAAAGCGTGCAATATGTCGAGTTGAATATGAGCTTTTCAGAAAGTGCTATTGTTTAAATTTGACCAAGAAGTAAAATTATGTAGATACAAAATTAAATAATATGAAATAATGAATACTTAGGAAATTCAGGGAAAGTAGGAAGGAGAGGACACTTACTGTCATGTTGAAAACATCAGAGTATTTATTTCAAAAGTTTTTACATGAGGAAAAGCAAATCTTTCCAATAAGAAGAAAACTGGAAGAGGTGGATAAAGAAGCACCTGGTTGTTCAGTCATGTTTCCCCACATAAAAAGGAGTTCTAAGACAGCAATAGTATTCAAGCAATGCAGAAGGTATTACTCACTTTTTCTGAAAGAAAAGGCTAAACTGTGCGTTCCTTTCTTCAGGTGTCATTGTTGGAGGCCTAGTGGGAAAAACGCAAGCATGTGACAAGAAAGCATAGCTTGGTTTCTAGTCATCCTACTCTGTAAGATCAGTTAAATACATTTCTCTAAATTTTCAGTTCTTTGTGGGCTGAAGTGACATGCAGTGTATACTTACGAATTTGTGGAATTCTTCTCTCAACTGTTATTTCTCCAGAGAATGCTCCTTTTGACAGAATAGTGTGGAGAATATTGGCAAAAAAAGTTCATTTTCTTTTAAACTAAGCCTGCAAACTCCACCAAATGTCATTGGAGTTGTAAAGTCTTCTGTTCTTTGTGTCATAGGAAAAAATATATGTAGTCTGAATTAAAGGTAATCTTACATCTAATAGAAGTTTTCAGAAACATTCGCACAACACAAGACAATGATGAACAGTCCTCTGATTCAATGTGTTTATCCATGAAGTATCCTGTGCAAATCTGAGTGTGAAGGAAGTGGATGAAGAGATTTTACAAGTGTTGGATGTTGTTCTGCCAATGATTGACATTGTTAATTTTCTGCTTTCTTATGTTTGTGAAAAGATGAGCTTTAATCAAGATAGTATTACAGTTGATGTAACTTACTATGGCTTTATAAACAAAGGAGGTCTCCTTGTTCATGTTTTTGTTCATAAAATCATATAAACTTGGTTACTTGGACTCCAGACATAGTGTTGTCCACCTGTACAGATGCAAGTTATCATTAGAATGAAGTGGATTCTTAAATAACATAGTGTTAAGTTGTTAGAGAAAAGTCTTAATCGCTGAAAGATGACTGCATGCCACTTGAATATATGTTGTAAGATACAGAGCAGTATTCTTATTTGCTTTGGTGTTTTCCCTCATCTCCCGTCTTTCCTATTGGAAAGAACAGGTGGGTCCTTTTTCAGAAGGTAAATATATCTTTTTTTCATAATAGTTTATGTTGGAAAATTAAGTTAAAAGAATGGTCACATATGGTATATGTGGTTATTATTAATCTGCTTTCCCTGGGAAGTCAGTTGCATAGGAGGTATAAGTATATAATTTATAAATAACAGGTAAAGCTAGGGTTTGCTTACAAATCAGTTGTAAGTATAAAGGATTTACTTACGTTATGAGATATGGAGCTTTCATAAATGGAATTTTTTCTTTCAGTATTCATTAAAAGATGGTTGATCTAATATTATGGGATTTTTTTTGTCCATTTTCTGCACTGTGTTAGGAATAAATCTTTTATCGTAATTTTATCAGTTTAATTCAAATCTGTGTTGGCATCAAAAGCTCAGGGAATTCATCCCGTTGACATCTTTATCTGGTCAGGTCTATTGTCAGGTAAAATAGTTCCCTGGTTCACCAGGGAAATAGTTGTGCTGTCTTAAAAATGGCAATGGCAGCATGCAGTTGCAAGCTGAGAGAAATGTAGGGCTGCCCTTTCTGTAAGAAGCACAGCCGTAGATGTAACTGACTGAAGAACTGCAGCACAGAAGTATAAATAAGCTTCTCCATTGTTTTTCTGTTCTAGGGTTTTTTTCACCTCTTCTATTTAATATTGCTGTTTTGGGAGAGGTTATTTGACTTCCTGAAGTGCTTCACTTCCTTTGGAGGTGACAGCACAAGGTGGAGAAAAAGGCTGTTGTGCAACCATAACCAGTAAAATCTGATTCCCACTATGTCTGAAACTGTGAATGCAATGGGCAAATTGAAAGTCATACATCAGTTGAATTTCCATTTTGTTTCTACTTAAAACAGAATATTGTACCTGTTTTGTTTAATTGGGGATGTTAATAAATTCCAGCATATCAACTACATGATGGATCTTGAGTCTTGCAGTAGTATTTGCAGTAGTCCATCCTACGATAAAAAACTTCAATTGTAAATATGCAGTGTTAATTGCTATTGCTTATTCTGGTTAGGTAACATTAATAATCTTAGTAAAATCATATAGTTCCAACTGTTACTCACTATGAGGCTTCATTTTTTAAGCATCCTATATTTAAGTCACTGAGTTACAACATTATTAAAGCTCAAGTTGCAGAAATATGCCCAAAGATATATGGTTGGCAGAGGAGATAAGTATGGCTAAATTAGGGGATTTTTCTATATTCAGAACTAATAAATGAAGTCCTCCTTGTACTTAGCTGAAAGACAGCTGGAGTAATGAGTTACTGAATGAGAACACTGAGGAAAAATACATTTGATGTTTGTATTTTAAATGTGTCTCTCCGCTTCTTGGTAGCAATTTTGTCAGAACTAAAATCTGAGGAGGGTAGAGTTCCAACTGCAATTCTCGCATTCATTTAGCCTCTCTGTTTATTATTTTTATTATTTAAAATATGTAGTGCTGCTTTAATAAGGAGAAAATGGGTCAGGGCCTGTTAGATATTCAGTGTGTGGGTGGGAATCCTTTGACGTGCTTTCTGGGGAAGCCTCTAACTTGGGAATTGCTGCTGAGAATCTAGGAGAACAAGATAAAATTCAGTTAGTAGCAATATGTATTGCAAGTAAACCCTTTCACGCCCACTGAAAGGGAGAGGTTAGAGAGGTGACTGAAATCTGGCAATTAACCAATATCACAGCAAGCTTTTTAAGTATGAGAAACCTACGCAAAGCCTACACAGAGGAGACAATATGTTCTTTGTAATTCTCTGAGCAGAGTAAGAAATTGTGCCCCAAAAGTAGGGATAAATAGTATAAAATTCCTCATACAATTGAACTACCATTTTATTGTAGTTCTAAAGTAATTTTGAGGTGATGGTGTTTGTGGGTTTTGCTTTCAGGGTTACACTGAGTTTACAGAAAAAGTGGGATAGAACCATCAGCTATGCGTTGTATGTTCTGGGGAAAATACGATGTATTTTGTTCAGTTCTACGGAAAACAACTTATTTTTTCAGTTTCAATAAGCTTATTTTAAGTGCTTGTGAACTGTAGTTGAGTGCATAATATATTGATGCTTTTGTTGCTATGTTATTTATATAGGCTACTATTTGACTGTAGTGCACAAGGGATACAATTAACAGTGTGCAATCAAGGCATATTCATTATAACGATGCCTTAACTATATATAAGCAAGATAATTACTTACTTATAGCTTTATTTCTTTCTAAAGAATTCTCTATGTGTGTCAACATCTGGCTGCCTCTCAAATGCCAGCAACATAGATAAATGAGTTGCCTTAAATATGAGATGGAAAAATGCAATTGAGAGCACTAAAAAGACCTTTAAATGCCACTACATTAAAACAGTGCTCTTCTGTCATTTATTTTGTTCCCCAAAAGGTTTATTTGGGTAACAAACCCAAATGCGTTTCGTTATAAAAACATAAGGAATAAAAATTCTTTTTCTTGTTGCTGAAGTTCCAGCTGTGTAGGTTTCAGAATGACTAGAAACCTTTGCTGGCTTTCATATATACAATGTGATCCTTCAATACATTGAGTTTCTGCTTCAAATTTGGGCCCAATTCAAAGTTACCCTGACATACAAAACACATGCAACAGTCTACTTTTAACATTTGTTTTTCTTCCCTTTTTACAGCGTTTTATAACTTGGCCCTTTAGTGCTTTCTTAAAGCCTTGTCAGTTTGAGTGTCAGTGTTCTCTGACGTAGCATAATTATAGATGTTTCACTACCAGCATCACATCACTTGAAACTGCAATTAAATCTTTTGTTTGTACTTCTTAATTTTCCTTTCTTTGCAGACATGATGATCGTGTTTTACTTCATTGTATGGGCTGCAAAATCTTTACCATATACAGACTGCAGTCTAATAATTTCAAGTTCAGAAAGTGTTTCTATTACATAAGTATTAGTGGGACAGATAAACTCCTTCTCAGTGGTCCTACAAGAACTCAGTATAAAGTATCACAAACTCTGTATCCAAAACCGGCCAGTGACATTGGGATGTACCATGGCAAAAATGAAACTAAACTGGTAGAGGAAGCCAGAATCATGTAATCCCACTTTTTAAAAAGAGAAGTGCTAGTTTTCCCTCTTCCTGTAAATATTCCCTAAGTTCAAGTAAAGGAGGAAAACAGGTTGCCTGATTGAAAGGAAAATTTCTTGGCAGAGAAGGGAAGTCCTGTTCCTTGTAAGCTTTACAAAGACAGTATCTCTTCATTTTGAGGGACACAATACCCAGTAGAAAATGATGCTGAAAAAGAAAAGTGGGGAACTCTTCTTATCCTGGCAGTTTTGGTACAAAAAAAAGTCAATTCATGAAAAAGATTTTTACAACCATTTCCATAAAAAGCACACAGTACAATATTCAGTCTTTTTTTAAAATGTTCTTCAAAATGTATGCGTGTGTTTCTGTATTTTACGCTCAGCATCAAGTTCTTATGTAACTGGCGGCATTAACAAGCTGAACAAAGCATTACTGGATTGTTTTCTTAATTTACTTAACATTCCTGTGGTTATACTCTGAATTGTTATTGCAGTCATATACTCACGGTTACCAATAGTACATCTCTGCCAAGGAATTGTGAAAGACAAGTTTGTTTTCGTTGGGGATTTTAGATCAGGGAGCTGCAATGGAGTGACTAACATGCAGGGCTATGCTAAGACCAGTTCATTAGTATTTTGTTGGGTATTTCCTGGCTAATCAAGAGATAATGGGAACAAATACTGATGCCTCTTCATCAAGACCATATTCTTAATTATCTTTTAGCAGAATAATTTGTTATTTGCTCTGAATATACATAGTTTGTAAAACATCTAACAATTTATATCTGTATTTGTATACGAAAAACAATTTTGTGGTTTAACCCCGGACGGCAACTGAGCCCCACACAGCCGCTCACTCACTCACCCCTGGTGGGATGGGGGAGAGAATCAGAAGAGTAAAAGTGAGAAAACTCATGGGTTCAGATAAAGACAGTGTAATAGGTAAAGCAAAAGCCGTGCATGCAAGCAAAGCAAAACAAGGAATTCATTCACTACTTCATCAGGCAGGTGTTCAGCCATCTCCAGGACAGCAGGGCTCCATCACGCGTAACAGTTTTTTGGGAAGACAAACGCCATCACTCCTAACGTCCCCCCCTTCCTTTTTCTTCCCCCAGCCTTATATGCTGAGCATGACGTTGTATGGTATGGAATATCCCTTTGGTCAGTTGGGCTCAGCTGTCCCGGCTGTGTCCCCTCCCAGCTTCTTGTGCACCCCCAGCCTCCTCGCTGGTGGGGTGGGGTGAGAAGCAGAAAAGGCCTCGACTCTGTGTAAGCCCTGCTCAGCAGTAACAAAAACATCCCTGTGTTATCAACACTTTCCAGCACAAATCCAAAACATAACCTCGTACTAGCCACTATAAAGAAAATGAACTCTATCCCAGCCCAAACCAGCACACTATGTGTGTACATATACACTGAGCAACTGCAGTTGCCTGCGTGCCCATACCACTGTTCCTACAGTTACCATCAACTTGTTATGTATGTTAGTTGAGAGACAACAGCAAAAAGATGGGAAAACCATATTATAGTGTAAAAAGGCATAGTAGAAACCAAGTACTTTACAATATAAAAATATGGTTTAATATATTTACTTTTGAAAAAATCTTTTAAGTGTGATTTTGTAGAGAGAGCAAGTGCAATGTGGAGTATAGATGGACCTTTTATCACACTGTGCAGCACGGACAATTAAGCAAAGGGGCGGGGTTGCTTAATCCTCAGCCACAGTAGTCCATTTACACATTGTTTACTGGCTCTGAAAAAGGTTCATTTGAGAAACTCCTATAACTAAGAAACAAAAATTATTTTTCTAATTAATAAGCTATTTTTACAATTAATCATAAAGATCAGTAATGAGTAATGGTTTAAAACAGGAAGGTACTATGTAATTCCTAGTATCCTGTGAGCACAGGGAAAGTTACCATCGTCGAGAGCGTGCATAATATGTTTTTGCTTAAGGAATGAAGGTACAGAGTGAAGTTAGTCGCTGAGCTGTGCAGTATTTTCTGTGTAGTACAGTCAGTCTTTTTATCTTTCTCTTTTGTGTTTTATTGATGTTTTTCTATATAGGATATTTGAAAAACAGAAGTATTAACGAGATTGTCACTCATGGAAAATAACACAGGGCACAATCTGGAGAATACCTTCCATTTATTCAATCTGTATGTCTGTTCATATGAGCAGAATGCATTTGTTTGGCTTAAACAGAGTACATTTCATGTGGAAATAGTCATAGATATATGAACATCTCCTAAGCATCCTCAAAATGTAGCATAATTTAAGACCAGGTAGGCAAACAGTACCTCCTTAGAAAAGGAGATGGGAAGAGAAACGATGCACAAATCCAAATGTTTCTTTAGAACAATACGTAGCTCAGTATTAGAAGTGAGCTTGAGAAGATGTAGCTAGGAGAAAGCCATGAAGATGGTAACGTAAGAAGATGACAAATCTGAGTATACTGGTTGAACCGACAACCAGTCTTCAAGTGTCAACCTGAAGCTTGAGAAGACTGAATGAGTTGGATGCAACAGTTTGTCTAAGTATCTTAAGGTCTTCCCCCTGCAATTTCAGTAGTGTTGCTGTGTTACTCAGTTGAAAATGTATTTATCCACAGTCTTTAAGATATAAAAGTCCTATTTTACTTTTTTATGGGGGGAAGAAAGCCCAAGGGGCTGAAGTAAGGGAAAATTGTTTCTAGAATAAGCAAGTTGTCCAGCAGGCTGTACTAAGCATACCTTTGATGCAGTGATGTTTTACTGTGGCTCTTTGTTCAAATTCAGCTTCCAGCATGTTTATTCTTTTCCTCAGAAGTAGATGTGAAAAAGCTCATACACTGCATCTTACAGGGTGGGCATGTGTGTGAAAGTGTGAGTTGCCATCGCACCTATATATATGGGAAAGGCTGAATGGCATCCTAAACTGAGAATTTTTCTCGGTGCCCATATTGCCTATGCAGTGGGTCTTAAAACTGGTGTTTAGTTCCAGTGGTGGGAGTTGTTAACTATTCAGTGCACGGGAAGCCAGAAAACAGCTCTTTCTTACGTTACATAGTCAGTAAGGGCAGGAAAGATTGCACTTTATATTGACTAAAGCAGGTTAGTATGTATGTTTGGAAGGCTGGAGAGAGATTTTTATGCTCAAGGTATAGGATGTTAAGGATTGATGAATGTGGTATCAACATCTCGTATCTCTCCATCACAGAATTCTTTTAGCACTGTATCATACCAGAATTTTAATACTGAATGACAAGGAAAAGCTCTCTATCTGCTGAATTTAAACACTATAAATTTATCAAAATCACTTCAGAGCTCTACTTTTTTCTGCCTCAGTTGCAACCAAATACTGTCCTGACCTGATTCTTACTTAACTTGCGAGATCTGTCTAGCTCATGCATTGAGGTGGGATGGCTACAGGCCATTTCCAACATTAGTAGCTGAGTTTAAATTTCATATACTGGTTACATAAAAGAGGAGTCCTTATTTGCACTATTTACATCTTAAAGGAGTAAGGTGTCTTTTAAGAACATGGCTATGCCCAAATACTGCCTCTGTATATACAGTGGCACTAGTTTCAAGGCATGTGGTTATGTTGACATTCCTACTAAAACTTTTATTTAGCAATAGAAACATTTTGAGAATGATTAAATACTAATCAGTCTATCCAGACTCGTTCTATTTACAAGATTCTATTAATCTTTTTAATGCTGTATATATTTATTTCTTTTATTTTGGCAAAATTATCTGATAGTTATATTAATTATTAAAATTATTTTCAATGTCATGTCATAAACTTGGGATTTTGTCTTTGTTTTCATACATAACATCTCATGTGCCAGTGCTAGATTTAATGTAATTTCCAGTCAAATGAGTCAGGACAGCCCTTTTACATGTTACTGTTTAGGAAAACAAATTGCTGCCATTTTGATCTGAGTAGTCTTGAGAGAAGCTGCATTGTCATATTATTTTAGTAGGAAAATCTTAGAAGAGATGTTGGCCAATTTGAAGCTCTGAAGGAAGGTTTGCAGGCATTAGGTTTAAAACAATGAACTGTTTTATTTCCATGTTTTTTCTGCTGCAGTTATCAAGTCATTTTACATTTCAATATTAAGTGAAAATTAGTTTTGTGAATAATTGATATTTATCAGTTTGGATGGTGGTTTTGGTTTAGGCAATTTCGCCCACAATATCAAAATCATTCCCACTGGAAGGGATCTTAGGATGTCATCTAGTCCAGCCTCACGCTTCAGGCAGGTTCAATAGGAACAATTTTAGACTGTATATTGTAACCTGATGTGAGTGGGTGGTCTTAAATTTTTCTAAGGCACAATAGGATTCTAAAATACATTCACTTTCTGATCTTATTGTGCTATAGTGCTGTAGCATTAAATAGTAAATTTGTGCAGCACTGTTCTCTAGCAGGCAGTAGTGAGTATCCTAAGGTGGCCTCTGGATTCATATCCCATGTGATAGTGTTTTATATTGGTTGATATTGTTTAAATTAAAGTTGAGAGATGCATCATATGGTCATCTCCTTCAAACTTTCTGTTGAGTGGATCCTCATCCAAAGCGTACAGGAAGTGATTTTGCTTCTGTGAATTATTCCTGCTTCCCTTTATTCCTTTTCATACTCTCTGTTCTAGATATTGCTAAGTCAGGGCAGTCAGTATGATCATCTACACATGTATCTGAATCATCTTAGACATCTTCAGACAACAGAAGTATAGGCCACGCCTGAGAAACTACAGCTTCTAGACAGATAGTGATCAAGAAACGAAGAAATGTTCTGTTGAATGTCGGTTTTCTACCATCACAGTTTTTCATCAGTGTTTCTAGAATACTACAAAATGCTAACTGTTCTTACAGAATGAGAGGACCTTTATTTCTTGTGTTGATGAAGAGGGATAAGAAGCTTCTGAAATAATTCAAAACAAACAAACAAAAAAACACTCTAGGTATTGGTTAAGGACATGGAGCTGAATGTGGGTGGTTTGAATTTCTTTTCAGTACAAATGTCCAGATCCTTAATCTATTTTTAAGGATATTGTATATACTTGCTAGCTCAACTTCATATGCAATGCAGTACCAAGTGTTACTTTAACCAGCAATAGTTTCAGACATGTCCATTATATTGTTTTTTTTAAATTCAACTATATCAGTGTGCTATAAAAGTGCTCAGAACATCTTTAAAGTTTAATGTTACAGCTCTTACACACAGAGTGTTTCTGAGGACAGTTCTGTGAAGTTTAATTCAGGTCGTAGGTTTTTTTTCGAAAAGGAACAAATGTCTGTTTTTTTAAAGTAAATAATTATGATGCTGAAATAATCTCTGAACTTACATGATCCATAAAGGAGACATCAACTTTTCCTTTCAGCCAGTTTTCCATCTTCTTGGTTTTGAGAAAGTTTCTTATAGGTGTTTAGATGACTTAAGTACTTTTATATTACTTTTGTAATCATTTCATTACTAAAATACATGTAAAACATTTTCTGTTTGTTGAACTTAAATTCTAATTAAAAACACTTTAAAATGTGTGTGTCAAAAAAAAAAATTTAGAAATATCTTTTATAAACATTTAAAGCTTTTTTTTTTTTTTGTAGCTGAACAGTTGAGTTCCGGGTATGTTTTCATTAGAGCAATAAACCAGTTTGGTGTTTATAAAAATAATTAGCATTTCATAAAGAAACTGATAGAGTATGCCTTTCAATATTTTCTTTTTATTTTTTCATAACAGCAAAACTCAAGATTCTGCTTTTTTCAGTGAGAGGGAGGAAGGGAAGAGGAGGGAACATAGGTTCTAATCTGAAGTTTTTTGCAGCTGGTAGCTTTTTGTCTTATTGAGAAGATGATATCTTCATATTTCTCAGCAACAGTTAGTATTTTAGCTTGCTATTTGTTAAGAGCTGTATATTTAGCTTATTTTTGTTCACATTTACAATAGGAAGCGTGGAGGCACTATGCACAAAACAAGAGGACATAAACTGTATTGAAATACTCCTCCTTGTATCAGACAATAAAAGCAAAAGTATGTTTCATCAGTACATAGATTATAATTTTTGAGAGTAGAAGATTCCAGCATTTTCGTATGAAGGTGGAGATGATACAAATGTATGGACAAAAAGGTGCTTCTCACTTACTAAGTGAATGTCATGGCTAGTTAGTATTTAAGCTAAACATGTCGTTTACTAAGTAGCTAAAACAACCAAAAAAAAGCTGATAATCTCTGATTCATAATTTTATTTCTTCAAAAACTAAATGAAAATATTTGTCAACACTTTTTTGTATCGGTATTAAGCTTCACACTTAGCTAAGTATGAAATACACAAATATATAGGGAAGTTATTTGGAGTTCAGATTATTTTTCTGATTGAGTTGTACTTCAAATACTATTATTCTTATCTTAGATACATTAGGATTATGTATATAAGTGCATAGACCGTAAAAATTAATTACTTTGAGTTTGACTACGTAATTCTATTTTTTTCTTGTCATCATAATAAACATCATTTGCATTTTAATTTGAGTTTGGCCTTTGTGACTCAGCTGTGCCAAGTGTTGTGCAGAATATTCAAAGGACTGAAAGTAAAATCAGACAGTTACGTGCTGGCTTTGTATTTGGATGCCTGAAAAATACAGCAACTTAGCTTGATCAAGCAGCAAAGATTTGAATAGAGAGATTTCAGAGAATTCCTGTGTAAAACCTTGGTGGAAAAAACATGTAACTTGTAATGGAAGTTACCTGTGGCCTTGTCACCACTGAATGGTGCAAGTGTTTGAGACCAATATTGACTAGTAAGTGGCCTTAACTCTTGAAGCACACAGATTTATAAGAAATAATGCAAATGTCATGTCTCAAGAGCAGAAACAATCTGTAATATTGTTATCATTTACTATTCAGTCTAACATTGATCAAGAGAAGTTAGAGGCTGCTGAAACTTAAGTTTTTAAATATGAGTCAGGAAAACAGAACCAAATTCTTTCTGATAATAATATCCAGATTGGCCATTCATCTTCAAGGTGATCTGTGCCACCTGCTAGGGTGGG
>NW_009223684.1:29965-42504 GCF_000690835.1 Fulmarus glacialis | reverse complement strand
ATAAAAAGCACACCCTTCCCCCAGGCCATTGCATCTTTATCTCTGGGAAAGCACTATTTTTTTTTTTTTTGTTATTCCAATGATTACATGGGGACCTGAAAACCTGCACCTTTGCCACTAGAAAGAAACTAGGAACCAATTCCTGTGAAACTGAGAGAGCAGCTGTTAAAAAGCCAACTTTTCTGTTACCAGGGAAGGCTTAATCCACTTCTGCATTGTCTCTTCCCACTCTTTCTGAAGACACGTGCTGCACGTTATAATATTTTCCGTCAGTTTAAGGTAGTAGTTCATCCTTCTTCATCTCATTCATGACTAGTAGCTGTTCCTAATGAACAGTGTGATTTGCTGCAAAAGACAAGGCAAAAATCTCATTCAGTTGACTGAGCATCAGAATGAGTTTTGATTCCTTGCAATACAGTCTAGGTTAAGGTGGAGTGATGTGTGACCGTCCAGGTATGGAGTGGAAGAACACACTTAGCCAAATTCAACCCTTCCCACAGTCTGCCTTTGTCAAAAAAGGTGGATGTTAGCACTTGGTGAGCCCAATATTAAGATTACTGCCATTCAGTAATATTTAATCCAAGAACTAATAATACATGAAATTATGCTAGTAACTTTTCATCTTCTAAAAAAAAAATAAATAAACAAAAAATTCTGTGTCACAACAGAATTGAATGTGCAGTTTGTTTCTTTTCCAATTAGCAGGACCAAAAATGCTTGCCCATTTTGAATAATCAGTGCTGTCACTTTGTGAAACTTTATGCTGCAGGAAAGCTCATTTCACCTAGAGGGAATTTGGGGAGCATTGTATTTACTGGCTCCAAGAGCATAAAGGGCAACTTCTTCGTTGAAGCTAATAAAAGATTTTGTATATAACATGAAATTTTCTTCTTATGCAGAGAGTTATTGTTTCCAAGATTAATCTATTTTATGTGTCAAAACCTGAAGTTAAGGAAAGACTGAGTACGAAGGTTAATGGTAGTGTGGTATTCTTTATCATGGTAGTGAGGGGAACCCCACAAATAGGATTATTTTTACAGTATGTTTAACATCGGATTTTTGTATTGTGGTTTATGATTTGTCTAGTATGAATGATCTTACTTCTGCGTGTTTGGAAAGCACACTGTGCCATGGAAAAAATTTAGATTTCTGAAAATAAAATGCATAATTAAAGTATTTTTCTCTTTTGCCTTCAAAATAACATTTTTATCAACATTCAAATAGATTAACAATAGTATTAACTAAAATGGCTGGTAATAATGAGAAATTGTATGACCAATCATGAAACTGTTGACCAGTCTTTGAGCTGTTTTTAATGTTTCTTTACAGTACAAAGTAGATGAGACCTCTCATCATTGTTCTTGTGATAGAGAATTTCCATATTGCTGTTCCCAGGTATTTGGAATACTACAGGTTTGTGGGCAATTTAGCGGAATAAGAAGCAGGTATGGAAGATGCTGGTATTCTTGGTCTCATCTGTTCCTTTGTTTTGCATGGTCCCGTACCTGATGGACAGGGCATCAAAGCTATGTCCAAAGAAAATCTGGAATTGTGTTTCTTTGGATATTTTGTAGATAACAAATGGACTGAAAAAGAAGCTGCTGTAAGCTTTTGATCTTAATTTTAGTCCTTTTTCATAGCTGTTTGCTTGAGACACTAGTTTATTATAAATTCAGATATATTGCAGCAAGAAATATGAATAAACCAAAATAGAAATATGAATAAAACAATTCTACTGAATTTTAAAAACTTTTTAAAGCTCTATACTTTTTCTGTGCAGTGATTTCGTGGCTCGAAGACCTTTATCTTACTAAGGCTAGAAACAAGAACTGAATCTCATTGTATAATCAGGGGAATTTCTTGTTTTCGGAGGGATGTGTTTCCATTTTTAATTCTCATAGTTAATAACATATTGAACATTGAGAAATAGAAGTGTGCAGAACTAAAAATGTCTTGTCTTGTCTTCTTTCTAACCATAACTACAGAAAGAAAAGTCAATATTTGGTTGCCAATCTGGAAGCTCCTCAGTGAGTCAGTGTTGCAATTTTATTAGAAATAGATTAATATGTAATAAAATTACGGTTCACAAAAATGCATTTATCCCTTCATTCTGCAGCCACATAGGTAGTGTACACGCTTTAATTACTGAACCTTACTTAAGTTTTCAACTCAAAATTACATTCTCCTGGCAGGTCTGACAGGGCTTTCTTCTGTTAGGCTTCCAGGTGCAAGTCACACATTGATCCACTGTACCAATAGCCTTCAAATCCAGCTTTTTGCCCATACATTCAGTTTGTGCCTTTCATGTTGTCTACCAAGGTAATAGAGGGAAAAAATCAAAAGCTGTATTAAAATCAAGTTAAATCTACTGTTTACCTGTTATCCACAGGGCCAGTTACTTTGTCTTAGAAAGCAATTAGGTTGGTCAGGAGTGTTTTGCCTTCAATAAATTTATGTTGGCTGTTCTCATCTTGCTCTTCATGTGCTGGGGAATAGTTCCCATGAGGACTTACTGTATAATTTCCACAGTGATGAAGGTGAGGTCTGCCAGCAAGTAGTTCTCTGGACAATCCTTCCTGACAGTTTTTTGAAGCTATCATGGCACTGACCTTTTTCCAGTCATTAGGGACCTGATCACCACAATGTCTGAAAGCTGAGAGTGGCTTCATGGTAACATCAGCCAGCTCTCTCAGCACGTTCAGATATGTGTCATCTGATCCCTTAGCCTTGTGCATGTCCAACTGCTGTACGTGACCATCTTGCTTGGTCCTCCTGTACTGTGGCATTAGCCTGTTTCCCTTCTAGTCTTTGATAGTGGGCACTTAGAGCAGATTTTGCCAGTAAATACTTAGGCAAAGGCTTTTACTACCTCTGCCTTTTCAGTGAAATTTATTACTAGGTCACCTGTGCCATTCTCCAGTCTTCCATGTCTTCATGACATATGCCTTCCCAGTTTTAGCTTCAGACAGATTAGGTGTTCCTAATTCCAGCCCAGTGCAATCCAGCTCAGGATTTCTGCTTTTATACTCCCTGGTAGCGTGTCCTGCTTCTCTCTCTTGGCCCTCCTTTTTGTGGCATTGTCAGGATTTCCCTGTTTCGCCAAGCTGACCTCTTGCTGTGGCTGCCTTTTTTTTTTCTTTTCTTTTTTTTTCCTTTTTTTTCCTTTTTTTTCCTTTTTTTTCTTTTTTTTTCTTTTTTTCTTTTTTCTTTTTTTTCTTTTTTTCTTTTTTTTCTTTTTTTCTTTTTTTTCTTTTTTTCTTTTTTTTCTTTTTTTCTTTTTTTTCTTTTTTTCTTTTTTTTCTTTTTTTCTTTTTTTTCTTTTTTTCTTTTTTTTCTTTTTTTCTTTTTTTTCGTAAGAGTATTGTTACTCTTAATTATTTTTTTTGTTAAGCATACAGTAAAGAAAGTAGCATTTTATGAAAACCAGAATATTTTTCTCTATAAAAGGATATCCTATTTTAGTTTAATATAGAAATAAAGTTATAAATCACAGTAAGTCCAAGTGTTTACCCATTGATGGAAGAATAAGAAGTAGTAGCCATCTTTTTTTTCTTTCCCCTTTTTTTTTCTTTCCCCTTTTTTTTTCTTTCCCCTTTTTCCGGTGAGGATGGATTCCCTTGCACTTTACAGAGATTGTTCATGGGAATTGACTCATTGTCCTGAGTTCCTTCACATGTCAGGGGAACCTCCCAAGGCCTGGTGCTTACCCGGTCTCTAAACAGGCTGAGGTCTTTCCTGAATCCTGGGATTTCTAGTCTGCTACTTGTCTTCCTCACTACCATCAGGACCATCAGCAGTTTTGTCTGAAGTCTTACACTGCAGAATGGCACTGTGTAACCATTGATCTAGGATGTCAATGTTAAAAAATATTTTTAGACGGTTTTATTCCTTCTGTGAAGATTAACCTGTTAATGCACCATTCACTATTCCTCCAAAATCTCTTCGAGGAGATTCTGAGATTCTTTCTCAGGAGCTAAGACGCCTGAAGTCAAATATTGTTGGAATGCTTTCTTCTGATACCAAAAAGGTTTTACCAATTCCATATTTTTACAAGTATGGGTATTGTATAGTTTACTACAAGTATTGCTCTTGGCGCTATATGAAACTGGCCCAGAACTTTCTTGCTACATAAACATACAGCTTTTGTCCAATTTTCATGTACTTCTACATTTGTTGTAGTGGTTTTTTTTTTCTTTTGCTTACAGGAGAATTTACTGTAAGAGTACAGATTCCCAGAAAGCAGTTAAATGTGAGGATGCAGATTGTATCGTAATAAATATGTGGAAGACCATTTCTGATAAATTTAATGAAGAGTTTAATTCCATTTTTATTTATAAAATGAATGTAATTTCTAATACTCTTAGTATTGAAAAGTTTAAATTGCCTTTGACAAATATGAGTTGTAATTTATATTTTTGTCTTAAAAAGCTGTTGCAGAGGAGAAATATATATAACCTGCATAACACATCAATTACTAACATGATCTCTTAAGATTAGTTTAAGTCAACTGTGTCATTGACAACTTTGCTTAAACTCAGCAGAGCGCATTATACTTTTTAGAGTTGAAGCTGGACTCAGCTGAATGCTTATGTTTCTTTTAAAATTAGTGGCTGTATTGTGATTTTAAATGCTGGCAAATCCTCAAATCATTCTGACTGACTTGAAGCTGTTTTGAATATGTCCATGTTTTACAAAACAAACAAACAAACAAACAACCCAAAAAAACCAAAACAACCCCAAATCTACGCTGTAAATATTAAGCAACTTTACGATAAGTTGAAAATTATTTTTTTCAAACAGCAAATTCTGAGTGTTTTTTTCTTTCAGGTTTTGGGGGGATTTTTTTAAGGTTCGTGTGTAAAAGTAGAATTGCAAGTGAATGACAGCTTGATACTTTGTTTCTTTACCATCTATGATAAAATTTGGAGAAAAAGAATTGTGGTTCAAGGTTCAGTGCTTCTTAGTAAGCATTGCTTATTAAGCAAAGCCCCTCTTTAAAGTAGCATGTGGTCTTGGAAGGTTTTCTGTGCAGGTAAGAGGGGACTGGATATTTAAATTTTAGTTTATTTTAGAATTACATGATTTAAAGAAAAAAGTGAAGTAGACCTTTATTGGTTTAGGTCATACTCTAAGTCAACAATGTTCAGGATGAGGAAGGCAGTTCTTAAACTAGTGGGGTTTTCTTCATTTTCGGATTTTTAAAAAAAATCTTTTATAAGATATTTTGTTTGTTCTTCCCTGCTGCAATGCTCAATCCAATCACAACCTGTTGTAGGTTTAACACATCTCTAAAATACTTCAGTCAAACTCTTTGAATATTTTAAGTTTGAATGACAATTTCAATAGAGCTTTACATGAAAAAATGTGCACCCTTTTAACTAGAGCCAGAACGTTCTCAGTGTTTTGGCTTTCTGACGTCTTTCTGCCCCATAATCAACTTTAAGAGTACTGCAGGTGGCTTGAAGGTAGAGTGAGTTAACGATTAATAAGGATTTACGCAGCTTTTTGCGTCACTTTTTATTTCCAAATCATTTGCTAACAAGTCACCTAAGGGCTTAAAATCGACTAGGACAATAAACAGCAGGAGCCTGTAGTGCAATTGATGCTGATGAACAAAGAAAATAAATTATAGAAGTCAAAATAAGTATTATTTTATTGGTTGCATTTGATAGTACAAAAATTTGTTTTATTGTAAGAAATACAAAGCACCAATTCAAATAATGATTTTTCCGTTGTAATTTTATGTAGAACCTAAACTTTCCTCTTTATATTTAATGCAGTGATTACTCAATTTTTCAAATGTTGCTGTATGGCTTTTTCTCAAGAACATTCACTCAATGGATATCAGTCTTAATATATCATTTTTTAAGGGTTTTTTTTTCTTTTTCTGTTATTCATAAGTGTCTCTGGAGGTTGTTATTAGAGCAGGAAGGCATTATATCTTCAAATATTGGAGGACTAGAAGAGCAACAAAACCAGCCATTTCTGTGACAATGTTGAAGGTTTCTGTCTAAAAGAGTGTAGTTTCTTGTGTTGTTCGTATGTTCCTTTTAAACCTCAAGATCCTTACAAATAAGATTAAATATTTTATAAATGTTTAACTAATGGTGGCTAATGCCTTCTAAAGAGACAAAACTTTGTTGAATCTGAAATGGTGGGATATTTTTTAATTTTTTAAACCACAGCCTTCTCCAGGGTAGTTGATTGCATTCACTTATACACAGGCAATTCCTGTTTTTCTGAACAAAACTTTGACAGATATTCCTTTCTCACGCCAAAACTTTCCTCACAGATTTCATATAGTAGCACTTACATAATTTGATTACAAACACTAATTTTTTGCAGTCGGTGCTGACTTTATTCCTGTGCTTCTATAGGCTCTTATAATGCTTAAGTCTTTTCTGATGAAAGTTTAGATGGCGTGTAGATGACTTGTAAGCTTATCACCAGCCTTTTATAAGGGTGGGATTTCATGTATGTGAGCTTTGATCTGCAGTGCTGCAAGCTATTTGAATTTCCTTTGCTTTGGGAGATACATGTAATGGCATGAATGTCTTAATATTCTTGCACTAAATATTGGAAAGCCTACAGGTCAAAATGACAACTATCAATATTCCTAAACTAGAATGAAGTTAATGTGATTTCTTCCCACTTTTTTCTGGAAATACATAATCTATTTCTGATTAATTTTAAAGATTTTTGAAGGCTATACAGTTATTGTGAGACTGGATGATTTAAATGCTAAACCAGTAGGTATTTTGGTTTTATATTTATTTAAGAGAAGGAGAGAAGCTGAAACTATAGCAGTTAAATGTCCTCTGATTGCAATCATTATTTTTCTAAAATTGCTCTTGTGGCGCAAACAGAGGGTACGTAAATGGTTGTGCAGTATACTAAATAAATTGAAAATGTCTAATAAAGTTTGCATGCTACAATTAGTACTTAAATGAGTTTGGGCATGCAGTTTGTATGATCATGTCATACCATCTTCTGAATGTATTATGATGGTACATGATGTGATTTTCTAGTAAAAATACATTTCAAATAGTATATTTTCAATATGCTGAATAATTTGTTTTTTGTATTAAGTGAATGTGTAGCAAAGTAAAACTACATTCGTCCGGTGCTATGCAAAAATGCCGAATGTAGTTAGGAGTAAAAGGGGTTCATCTTAGCTAGACTCGCTTACTCTGTTTCTGTTTGAAAGAAGTTAACAGGAACTTTGATCGCAAGGTTTGGTCTGTTCTTTGCTTATGCTATGGCTCATAGTTGTAAAATGAATGGTTTCCAGCAGTTTGCCCTAGGAGCTTTCATTGTTGCGTTATCTTTATCCCTCACAGATAAACTTGTGTAGTGGAGTATTCTGTTGCACTTTACATTTATTGGAGATTGGGAAAGGAGCATTAAAAATGGGCTTATTACTGTGTATTTATGCGGTTTCGGTGGTCCTAGATAAATTTACACTAGAAATAGACACTGATCTTCAGCATGAACAAAATCATACCTTTATTAGGTTATTTTGCAGAAGAACAATATTATTGTCAATCATGGCTTTTGTTCGAGAGTTTTAGGAGTGTTTTAGGTTCAACCAATCAAGAGCATCCTCCCCTATTTTATTCTTCTTTGCTAAGAAAGTGTTCTTTCCACAAACCTAGTGCTCATGTTAGCAGACTCAAATCAGACTTTCGACCTTGAGGGCCTGAACTTGTATGGGGAGCGTGTTGCTTTGACAATAATTGCAAAACACTTAGGGTTGCCGCTTAGAAATGGGACAGCTAGACTTCTTTACCTGTCTCAGAAAATTATGTCTTAGAAAATTAGGGTATAATAGACATTTCCAACAACACAAGCAATTACAGAAGAAAAGCAGGATGCAGAAAACTGAACTTTATGTTAAACTTATTAATCAAGATCTTCCTTCATTGCCTGAGTACTTAATCTGTCTTTCGAGTCTGGCCACTTGATTTCTTCATCTTAATCTGAAGTTAACATTTCTCAGTTTTCTTTAAACTTGATCTTTCAATTTGTTGTTCCAAGTTTTTTGTCCTTCCCGTATAAGCCGTGAAAACAGTGCAAGGAGAGAGGGTACTACTAAGTCTTCATTTCTTCATCAAGTTCTCATCTCCCTTCTTGTTTGCATTATAAGGAATTGCTCATTATTCTTTGTGTCTGGGCACTGACATTCAGAGTGGTAAAGCAGAAAAAAGTAACTTTCTCTGTTTTTCCTAAAGTTTCTTGATTTTAAAAACATTTGCATGCTGTAGATACTGTCTTTCATTTCTTTTTTTTTTTTTTTCCTCTTTAAAGTCTTCTGAAGATGCCGTGCTAAAACTTTATAAATTCTATACTTGGGAAAATAATTACCTTATAACCATTTAATTAATATTGTAATGTTAATTTTGCTCAGAGCATTGCATAAAGACCAACCAAAATAAAAACTGAAACATTGAAACATAGAATAGGTTGCCTGGACAGACATGGATTTAAATTAATTGTTAATTTTAAAAGAAATCCTTTAAAACTTTCATATTATCTTTTTATGCCCCCTGTCTCCTTAAATCTGTTTCCTCCCCAGTGGGGGAAGCAAGAGATAGTGAATTACCCTTTATATTTGGTACTGTCTTGCCTGTATTCTATTTATAATTGGGTCAGACATCTTTCTCCCTCTCTGTGTAGCATTAGAAGCTGTTGTATAAAAGATGTAAAGAATTTTTTGGATTATGACCTTGAAAAAAACTTAGGCAAAGTGCTGGAATTGAGCATATGAACTTCTACGGGCTAATGATGGTCATCATCTATCCTGAAGTGTTACAAAGATGTGGGCTATACTTCATATCTTTATGTATTGTCAGAGCTCTGATATTTGTGAGCATACAATAGTGCTTTTTCCTACCTCATCCTAAAAGTAGGGACTCTAAAATACATACAAAGGTTTGTACGTCTCCATTGTGTTTGACTTTTAAGATTAGAATACATTTATAATTAAATGTCTATATTGACAGAGAGAATGTGTTGATGTATTGAAAACTTGGTCAACATTTTCTTTAAAGGGTATTTTCTTTTATCTGAAAAAATTATTAGAAACATCAAGGGAATTCTTGATGCGGGATGTACTTTGTAAAATATAACAACTTTTGTCTTAAAGCTAATGTAATAAAATAGTATAGTGAAATGTTGATGCCTTATTAACAAAATTAATAGTTTTTTTCCCCTATTTAGGGAAAATTCTCTTAGATTTAAAATAATAAAAAAAAAAGAAATTAAAATTATTCCTAAGTATTGTAAGTATTAAAAAATAAAGAACTGTGAAAGCAAAGTGAAGGTCTCAAAACCGATAGATGGCATTTTTTGTTTCTTTTTGAAAATTATATGATTGGCACCTGTGATGTTCACTTAAATTTGAGTTCCATTGCAGAGAAAGGAAATGATAGGAGGAATGCCTCCCATCCATAAAAACAGTATTGTAGTTGCTAATTATAGTTAAAAGTGTTTATACATCTGGGATGACCCACTATCCTACGTGAAAGGACTCTTATATTTGTGGTAGAAGGCTAAGCATGTATCACGTGGAAAAGTCTGGAAGTTGTCCACAGAATCTTGTAACCCCCTGCAGACACTACTGGGAAAGTTTTCTTATTTAATATATTCAGAATAAACCTGCCTTATTTTGGAGAAGTTTATGTACTGAGCAGAGGATGGACTAGTTGCATAAGGTCTTTGCTTGAACTTAGACTGAAGTGGAGCAGCTTGGTGAGGGAGTGTCTCAGTTTGGCATGTGGATGTTCTGACAACTTTTATAACGTTTATTTTTGTTTATTGTTTGATTTGTGGAGTCATCTAGAGTTTTAAGATACGCTTTTATTTTGGATTGAGTTTTTGTCTTGCACTAATGAATCAAGGATTGTCCCAGGTTGTTACACACTTTTTTCAGCTTTTATTGGAAAGTACTCGGGGAGAGTTGAAAGAATTGATTGAAATTGCCAAACTGTGACTCTTGAGTCAGGTGTTCTTTGCAAGAAGCGACAGTATAGCTTCCTTGCTGGGCTACATCAGGTGATGCCAAGAGGGCATCACACAATGGCATGAAAGATGCAAGTAATTGGGCAGTGGAAGGACGTGTCCTGTGTAGAGCTGCCCACTCAGTTCTTCACAAGGAGGGAAGCTGTCGAGGCTGTGGGGACCAATGCCTTTCCTGTCCATGTACTGCTCTAGAGCTCTTTCCTCTGCCCTCTCTAATGGTAATTGTTTAATGGCTTTTAAACAAATGAAGAATTTGGAATGTTATTCATAGTGACGGGATATTTTGCCATTTCTGTCACATAAGAAAGGGTTTAAACTTATATTTCCCCAGAGGGAAGACAAAAGGTAGAAATCTCAAAGCAGCACAAGATTACAGATACTGATAAAAATGGGGACATAGCCAAGGCAGCAAATGTGCATTGCTTCACCGTTGCCCCCAACAAGCTCAGTCTTACATGGTCCTGTCACCACTCTGGCTATTTGTTCTTCATAAAAACCTGTGGCTGAAACACTTGTTCCCTCTTGAGATGATTTCCTTTTGCCAGCCTAGAAAAGTGCACCAGCTGATAGTGGGGGCGGGAGGGGGGGGGGAAGCCAAAGCAAACCAAACCAAACAAAACTAGGTCTGTGTTTTTGAACAATGGTGTGTTAAAAATGTAATGGTTATTCTGCAACGTCAGAAAATAAAACATTAGAAAGATATGTGCGCTGCAATTTAAATGAATACAGCAAGTAAAAAAAGTCACCTTTATTGAAAGGATTGGAAGCTGCCCTATCTTTATAAAAGAAATTTACTGTTCATAGTCCATTGTACTTTGAAAGGGCAGTTGTTGCTTGTTGCTTTTTGTTCTTTTTTTCTTTTTAGCATTTGCTGCTACTCGCTGGAGGGAAAAACCTACTGGAAAATTAGGGCTGTTTTGCAGCTGAAAAAAAACATGCTTGCAATATATAAATAGGGTATAATTTACTATTTAAAAGGTACTTGCAGACAGTTTTTGCTTCCAGTATCTTTCTTCCACTCAGGATCAAATACTGAAAGTGGAGTAGACAACTCAGCAATGAAAACGTTGAAGTATATGTAATAAGCTATTTTTTGCCACACCTTGGGTACTCATGACAATTAATATGTAAGAATTTCTTTTGGCAGATTTTTTCCCCTGTTACTTTTTTTTTCCTTCCTTCTTCAGATTGGTGCTAACTGTCCTAATGCTTTTTCTTTTTGAAAGGAACAGTTATTACATGCTAATATTGTTATAATTTTAATTATTACTCAGTATCATCTGAATTAGTGTGTAAATGATCACATATGCCGAGTCTAAAACTCAGTTTCTTAAACTTTTAACAAAAGATTGGTAAACTCTACAGGGGCTATAGATGAATTGGATTTATTTTGGCCACATGTTTTCTTGGAGCAACATCTTGAGCATTTTTTTTTTAATTGTGAACAAAAGTTTTTGTGTATGTTTGCAGACATGCAGAGCATGGTACAATTATTTAAATTACTTAGCTCACGTTCTGATCTCTCAGAAATAATGCCTGTTCTCCCAGGAATACTTAAACAGGTGCTCAAGACAGAAATCATTTGAGATGAACAAGACTTGCTATTCAAGTGAAAGAGATGTATTAGTGACTACGTGGACAGTTGACAGGCTCTGCCCAAGCTGCCTGCTGAAGGGAGGAGGGGGAGCACCATCTCAGGACCAGCCTCCTTACTCTGTTTGGGTGGCACCATGGACCCCCGACCTCCGTGAGCAGGCAGGAAATATCCTTTTCCCTTCTAGTTCAGAGTATGCTCGGGGAAGATCAATCCTCCTGCCCCCTCCCCCAGTTTAAGCCCTTTGTAAGCCACAACTGAACCATCTATGTGATGAGGAAACGGCAGCTTTCAGAGGTTTATAACCTGACCAAAGGAGGATGACCCTGTGCAGCAATGTTTGAAAAGCACATCTCCAGAGACAAATCTCAGGGCAAGGCTTGGGGGACCTGCAGTCTCCTCCTTAGCAATATTCAGGATAATGTACACTTTGTACCCAAGTGACAGAGTAGAGGGTTTAACAGCTTTTACCTCCTTCCAAATTCTCATCATAGCTGCATCTCACATTGTCGTCACACTTCAAGTTCCATGTCCAGAACTGTGAGCTGCTGGATATGCTCAATTAAATGATCGTAAAATTTTGGCAAAACAGCTTATTTCTTCTAACCTCACTTTTGGACACGATATGACCTCTTTTGTGGAAGTCCCTCAGCATTTCAGCTATCTTGAAATGGAAAATATTATCATTTATGGTTATATTTTGGCAAGATTGTACGATCAGACTTAGATTGAGAAAGGAAAAGATTATAGAATCATAGAATCATTAAGGTTGGAAAAGACCTCTAAGATCATCGAGTCCCACCGTCAACCCCAACACCACCCTGCCCACTAAACCATGTCCCTAAGCGCCTCATCTACACGTCTTTTAAGTACTTCCAGGGATGGTGACTCAACCACTTCCCTGGGCAGCCTGTTCCAAGGCCTG
>NW_009223684.1:12672-29902 GCF_000690835.1 Fulmarus glacialis | reverse complement strand
TGGCCATTTCCTCCCGTCCTATCGCCAGTTGCTTGGCAGAAGAGACCAACCCCCACCTCGCTACAACCTCCTTTCAGGTAGTTGTAGAGAGTGATAAGGTCTCCCCTCAGCCTTATTTTCTCCAGGCTGAACGACCCCCGTTCCCTCAGCCACTCCTCATCAGACTTGTTGTCCAGACCCTTCACCAGCTTCATTGCCCTTCTCTGGACCCGCTGCAGCACCTCAATGTCCTTCTTGTAGTGAGGGGCCCAAAACTGAACACAGGATTCGAGGTGCGGCGTCACCAGGGCCGAGTACAGGGGCACGATCACCTCCCTCCTCCTGCTGGCCACACTAGTTCTGATACAGGCCAGGATGCCATTGGCCTTCTTGGCCACCTGGGCACACTGCCGGCTCATGTTCCGCCGGCTGTCAACCAGCACCCCCAGATCAGGATGGTCTAGTCTTATCTACGTGGGATCCCAGATAACAGTTTTGGGAACCTGCTCTCAGATCAGTCGTTCTATCTCTCGCCTTGTGTGTTACCTTAAGAGCATTGTCCGTTCCCTTCCCTGTGGATGCAACCATAGTTTGCAGAGCTAAACCTACATTTGTGTGTAGGCATAGCTGGAAGGATTCAAGTATTAAGCTCCGCACATGCACCATAGTTTTGTCCATCATCTGGGTGGCTGCATCACTGAACCTGTAAACCATTAGTTATACAAGCATGGCCCCTGATTTGCGTCTTTTACAAAATTATATGTAAAGAGAGTATTTTGTTAAATAGTTGCTCTATAGAAGGAGTTGAAAGGCAAGGAAAAGCCACTTGCTACTTAATGTGTTTATTAGAGGGGGAATCAAAGATCTATTGTAATACAGATTTGAATTGAGTTTTATTTGAATTTGAAGTTTACTTGACTTGAACTTGAATTTTACTAGACTCTGTCTTCTGGGTAAAGGTACTATAAATGTTTAAAAAAATGTCACTTTCACTTGAAATTGCTTACTCTGGTTTTGGCCATACATTTTGAAAAATGAAAGAGAAATAATCTGCCTTGTTTTGCCCTCTCATATCCAACTAAGAGGATATTATGAGGTAGAAAATACTATTTTTATACCATCTATCACCTTTGTTCACATTTTATTAGACATAAATCATGTAGTTTCGGGTTGCATAGTGACAATATGGTTCACCATGTATTCTATTTTTATAACTTTATTTAAAACTGACATGTAACTTGCTGTACCTGAAACCCCAAGTGAGCCAGTTATTGGAGTGTAACAAAGTTTTGACGTCAGAACTGCTATTTATTCCACTGGCAACCATTAGCGATGCATTACCCTTTGGCACTCGTGTTTTCAGAAACATGGTTAAATTTTTATGACTGGTTCTGGCCAATTAGGATTCTTTCTCAATATAGAAATAAGGGAAACGATCTTTTTTATAACTTACTAAATGTAGCTTTCCAAAAACAACAGCATAAAAATATGAATTATTGCACTCAGAGTTCACAAAACATGCTATTGAGCCACACTGCAGATTGACTGCTTGCTGTATACATGTATTTGAGAGGCAGGGGTTAAGCTAGGCTGCCTTGTCAAATGCATGAGCCTTTATTAGAATTTAATGTAATTACAGCTGAGTCATTCTCGCAGGTCAGTCTGGTAGCTTCAGTAGGATGTAGAAAGGGGCTGAAGGCTTAAGATAGAGAGAACTGGGGAGATACAGGGGGTGTGGAGGAAAATTGGAAGGGGGAGTGGGCTTGGCAAAAACAAATGTCTTGTAGGAAATGTCAGTAGAGGTTTCTGTTGCTGGCTTTTCCCCAAAAAATTTAAACTTCAGCAACACCTAGGCTTCAGAGTGTTTGCATGCACTACATATAGCAGCTGCATAAGAGGGTGCTATAGGATCTGATAGTGTCTGTGTTCTGGCAATAAGAAATGCCATTGTGTGCAAACAGAACCTACAACAGACACATTTTCCTCCTATGTAATTTTGATGATCTTCTCCTGGGGGCTTGGTAATATGCACTGTATATTTGCACATGAAGTTGAAGTCGCTTGTCTACAAAAGTTACAAAATACTTGTTTGTACATGTTGCTTTACTGTAGATTTGTGTTGAAGGGAACGCTGTTTTATATAAGAAGATTTTTCTGTTCCTGCACTTTATTAATGATCTTGTGTTCTTTAGATCAGTAGTAGAAATATTGTCAGCTTTTGCCATAGGTTGTTTCCTGCAAAAATGCTTCTCTTGAAGTCTCTGATCTTTATTACAATAGGCCAACTTTAATACATTGCGTTAAGTGGTCGTGGTTGTAAACTAAAGTTCCCTAACTTTGGCAGCAACATCCCAATTTTCCAAGTAAATAAAAGCTGCTTGATCTTAAAGTATCAAGTATCTGCATTTTTTACTCATTATGTGTGTCATACAGTTATAATATGGTTTTCAGGTAATTCCAGGTGGACAGCTGTCACATGAGCGGCCATGGGGGGGAAAAAGAATTTTGCATATTCTGCTTCTAGTTCTTGTATTGGCCATGTGTGAAGCCTTTGATAGCCCTCACTGCTATTTCCTGCAATTTGGATGTTTGTTCTCGGTGCTGGAGAATCTGACAGCAGACACAGCACTTCAGAGGCTCTGCTGTCTTTTACCAACCTCCATTTTAGTGACCTTACTAAGTTAGTGGAGACAAACATTTTCTTCTTGCAGGGTAGCGACTGAGAAAATTGTTGAAACATACGGGGTAGAAAAAAAGTAGTTGTGAGGACTGACAAAGAAGGGGTTTGTTTGCCTAAGGGACTAAACAGAAAGACTGCCTAAGAGGTGACAGGATTTGGAGACCATTAAAAAAAAAAAGGAGAAAAGCTACACTTGATTCTGGAAGAGAAGACAAACTGCATGAGGTGTTTCCAGTCTCTTTGGGAAAGGCAAGTAGGCAATTAGAGAGGCAGAAAGAATTTTATTGCCTAAGCAACTGTATGAAGGAGACATCAAGTCTTCCAAAAAATGAGAGTGGCCTTGTTGGTTACTCCTGTGTGCACATTTTGTTTGCATCTGTCTGAATGTTCACTCTGAACTTTGTACGCGCTGCCATGACATAAGAAAACCCACACTTTGAAGTTTGAAACATCAAAAAACACGGTTGTTTTCATGTATGATCCTTTCAATATTCTTTTTAAAGAAATTTTATAGCACTTGTTTATGCTTTTCTGCTTCATGAGGTAGATCATTAACACTTCTCTTCATTGGAATATGCACATTTTGAAGCTATTTGTTAGCTAGTTGTTTCGGTACAGATGCCTAGCTATGAATGTGAGTACAAGGTTGACTACTTTTGAAAGATGGAAAACTACTTTAAACTTCAAATTTAAGAATTACACTCTCATATTAATCCAGCTTTACAATTACAACGAAATATTTTTCCTGCCCTTTCCTGAGTGCTAATAATTTACAGATATTGAGGCGATACTTGGAACAGTCATTTTTGGAAATCTGAATAGCGATCGTAGACTTTCTCTTGCTACTACACATGCAAGATTCAGGGAAAAGATCGTCTGTTGGAGAACTTCCTGTGAAAAAGGAAATTATAGTAACGTTTTGAAAAGTTCTGAAGTAACTGTTCAAAATGAATTCATATTTAGGCTGTTACAACCTGCAAAAATTATACACCTGCAATGTGCATATCCCTGGTATGCAGTTTTTATTTAATCATTAGATAAGGTTCTTGAATGAAGAAATTTTCAGTGCAGGAACTGCCCCTAAGTACGATATATGCTTGTGTAAGGCCCAAAACAGTAATTTCCTTGCTCAGATGTTGTTGTTATACAGGCAGTAGTTGCACAGTTTCACTGTAGCTGTAATTCCTTTTTTCTCAGCATTCTGTTCCCAAAACCATCAGGTACGTTTATCACAAATGCTAGCTTTTTAGATGAATCTGCTTGAGAATATTAATCTCCTTCAATATGCTACATTAACCTTTATAATTGAATATCTGTAATTCAGATACAGTATATTCTTCTCATTGTCACAGCAACGAACAAAGTGTGTAACAGAAGAATAGTGATGGTCCACAAATTAATTTCAGATGTCTTTTTTTTTTTTTTCCTTGACATTCACCATTTCATTTGGAGCTAGATTAAACTAGAGATGCGAAGTACACAAGTGATTATTTATTTAAAGTCCAGTTGGTGAGGTACTGTAATGGAAAGCTTTTTGTGAAGAACTGAGTTACATTTATAACTCAGTGTTTCAGCTCTTTAACTTCAATTGCAATTTGGGAAAACTGTGATGTAAGTGTAATTAGCTTCAGAGGGTGATCTTCATTTGTGCAGAATTGTGAAATTTTAGTTATTTCATATCACTTAGATAGGATTTGTTTGTAATGAACATGAATATATTTAATTTGATCTCTATCTGTATTGATGTAGTGGAAAAGAAGCATGGCTCATAACTACTTGGGTTATACATTGGTAAATGAGAAATAATAGCAACAAATAAGCGTCGTAAGAAAAGACAAGACTTCTTTCCCCTAGAAAATAGGAAAAGCTTTTAAAGTGGTATTTTCTGTGGTGAACACCCATTCATTGTTCAGGGAACATAGAAATTATGTCTCAAGAATACCAATAGGATCGCATTGATTCTTCATGGAGCAACAGTGGGGAAGAATATGGAAGAGACCAGGATATTCAGGAACATGAGGACAATTGAAAAAACAGAGCAATCAAAGGATAAAAAGCAAGTCTAGAAGACAGGAACTATATGCAAGTTTTGCTGAGAAAAATTGAGAATCAGAAAAATACTAAAAGGCCAAGTGAGTTGAATAATTCACGATTGAAGGGGATAGGACATTTTTAAGAGGAATAATATGAGTCAGAGCTGAAATGAATGCAAAAGATATAAATGTGGAACATGACATGCAAAATGGCAAAGAACAGAAGTTAAATATTGATTGACCATTCAACACCAGTAGTTAAAATTTTTGGGGAAGTTGGGATTAGCCATGAAAAAGCTTTGGAGGAGTCCTCAGGGTATCTAGTTCTAGGTGGAAATACTGAGTGAAAGACAAATTTGGTTTTTTATTTAGAGGCAAAAAACCCAAAACTGTTTGCATGATTGTGCATTTCTGTCTCACTTCATTTTTCGCTCTACAGCAAAAGTATATATGCCATCTCTTACAGTTGCCATGGAAAGTACTGTGGCTTCACACCTTTCTGCCCACTTCAGCATGAAATCGATCCGTGAAAAAGCTTCTAAACGTACGCTGGTCCCTTCAGACTCTGCTCTTCTGTGCAGTCTGGAGTCTCCTGGAAATTACCCACTTTTTTTTTTTGTAACACCTGTGTTCACCTTTGAGCTGAAATTTTCAATTTCTCATTTGAAATGGGCAATAGTTGCCTATGTCTGATTACATTAGAGATTTTCTTACCATTATTTTAATTTACAGGAACTTGTGTAACATTTCCTGTCATATTTGGCCAGCCAAGATTTTCTGAAAAAAATCCTGTACACTTTTTGTGCACACAGGAAAGGAAACAAGGATGATTTAAGTCCTGTGGGTAATGACTTTTGATTCTCAGGAAGTGATCTTGCAATATGTATTATAACACACAGAAAAAGAAATGTGGGTTCTATATGTTATACTCTTTTAAAAAGAAAACAATAATTATCTACATGCTTCTTGTAATTTTGCTGAGGAGGTTTTTACATATGTTTTATATAAACTGCAGTTTATTAGAGGGACCAAGGATACTTTGGCATTCATGATACTGAAGGAAGGAGAATCAAAGATGACTTCTGCAGACTCAAGCAGAAAGTTTTCTATATATCCAAAACCTAGTTTATCCATGCAGAATACCACCATAAATAGACAGAAAAGAGTAGGCACTGTGATCTCTACCTTTCAGAAATCACGTTTGGGAAACTGTTGACTGCAGGGATAGGAGATAAGGGCATGAAGGGAGCTATTCTGCCTATATTTCTAACACAAAAAAATAAATCTGTGATAAAAGAAAGAACCCCCGGATGCAGTCTTAGAAGTATCAGGAAATAAGACAGAAAAGAGATTGGAATGATATAGGCAAAAATTTTATCGGTCACTTTTTCTAAGACATAAAATCAGATGTTACCAACTTTAAATTTAACTGCAGATTTCCTGAGCAAACATAGGAATGAAACAAATTCAACCCTGAATGATTTTCAAAAAGAAATTCCAAGAAAATAAATAGTGGATGTTAGAAACATGCGTTTTAAACACTGTCAAGAAATTACCTCGTTGATTTTTCCCGATGTAAAGCAAAATCAAATATACTTCTGGAATTCGTAAACGGTATTTTCCTTTCCTGTTCTTAGAAACCTTAAGTAATGGAAATTGCATAAATAATCTGTCTTGGTGATTTTGTGTGGTTTATACATAAAGAATTTCTAATGTCCAGTTCAGAGCTGCTTTGCTGCCACTTTAGCCAAGTATTCCTTAACTTGCTCTCATTTGGCATGCAGAATGACTGAATACTGATGACTTTTTAACAACTTCTTATAGAGGTAAGCATCCTGATCCCCTCCAGCCTTCTTTTATCCAGAAGGAAAAACAAAACAAAGCACAACTTCCAGTGTTTCTGTGTAAGTCATGTTTTCTAACCATCTTTTTTGTTGGTCCCTGGATCTTTTTCAGTTTTTCGACTACTTTTTTTTAAAACACTGTCTGTAAAACTTGGTCCAATACTTCAGGTGAGACCTAATTAGTTCTGTCTCGCATGGAATGATTGACTCTTAGTTTTATTTATCAGACTTTTGCTAATTATACTGTGAAAATATTTGCCTTTTTTCCTAATAGCATAATCTTCTAATGTAGGGTATTTTGTTGAATGATGTAATTCTCTAATTTTGGTGTGGTGGTTTTGGGTTTGGGTTTTTCTGCAGAATTATGCTCATTTTGCCATCTGTGGTTTTTCAGCTCAGCGCCATCTCAAACTTTCAATAAGTATTACTGTTCCATCAGGATAGAAAAGAATGACTTGTACCAGGCCCAGGATTGGTGCCTGAAAAAATCCTGTTGGGTTACCATCCAGTTTGGCTACAGACTGTTTATAATTTCTGGTTTGATGTTTTTTAAACTACAGAAATTTCCACTATAACTTCCTAGTTTGCTGTGATGTTATGTGGAATATAACATCAAGGTCTAGCACGAACTGTGCTCTATACTCACTACCCACAATCTGTAATTTGGGGGGGGGGGAGGAAGAAGAAATTATTTCTCTTAACCAAAATACAGGCTTCATGTGACTTTCTTGCAAAATTCCTATGTAGATTTTTTTTTTTTCCCCCCCTTTTTATATTGTTTCTTCAATAGCCTCAAAAGAGAGGGGGTTGATGCCCCAAGCCTGCCAGTGTTTAAGAGGCATTTGGACAATGCCCTTAGTAACATGCTTTAACTTTTGGTCAGCCCAGAAGTGGTCAGGCAGCTGGACTTAGATGATCATTGTAGGTCCCTTCCAACTGAAAATTATTCTGTTCTATTTTTCCAATCTTCTGTTTTCGAGATGTTTTGTAAAGCGAGTCAGGTACTGCGGAAACATGAGCCGGTAAGGTGATGGAATCCTTCATCTGGATTCTCAGATCCACAATTATAAGCCATGCCTGTCTTAGCATGTAGCGTGATGCAACAGAAGTGGGGTGCTTTCGACATGACATCTATACTTCATTTTGTGATCTTTGCTGTTGAACACTCTTATCCCTAGGAATGCCCCTTAGCGCTCAGAGCATGTTAAACACTCATCTTCACGTTTAGATTCTTTGGACAGGAATTCAGATTATGTGCATTGAAGCCACTCTGATGCAAACCAAAGTGCAGTAAGTGAGGGTAATCAGAAGGTTCGCTTCTATCCTATCTAAAACACTGGTGTATTACTGCCATGCACGTGTGCTTCTGACAAGGGGTCTTGGGGTACCAGCTTCATAGCTATGAGAGAAATCTGGTTCAGGTCCTCAGGATCATGAGCAGAAATCTTTTCACTTCAGAAAACCCTTTGTCTATCACAAAAATTTAATGTAGTGTGAAGAAGATACATATATATATTGAAGACGTGCCAGACCCTTATTGTGCAGAATGTCATTTGACTGTCTTTTCTTCACTTGAGACAAGACCTTAGTGTTTGTCAGTGTGATCCACAAAGAGGTGGTATCAAATAAACAAGCAATAAAGATAAATGGTGGGGAATATATTTTGAGAAACCCCAAAATATTTTTGACATGATTTAAGCCATTGCCTGAATTGATTTGCCGAGCTCCTTCTTTGTAAGAAGAATTATGCAAAATAACTGTAATGTAATGAACATATCTTTTATCTCCCCATCTAATAGAACCAGAACTCTCTGATCATCTCTTCAGCAGATAACATCTTCCGTAATGTTTTATTCATTAATCCATGTTTCAGATAACTCACTGGTTTTATGGGCAAAAGCAGTATGACATCGGAACTGCTTTACATGGAGAAGTCAGTCCAAATGCATGAACGTTGAGTGAGTGATCAGCCTCGCAGAGGAAGTTCTTTGGGCAATAGTTTCTGGATTCTTTTGTAAGACAGAACAATAGCTCTGGGATCGCTTGAGGATTACTTTTATAAATCAAATCGAGCTATACACTTTGTAACAAATCTAATAACCATACTATGAATATAACACAAAAGTCATTGGTATTGCAGGAGGTATGTGATGGGGATGGAATTTACTGTGCCAAGTTCATGGCAGTGTTTTGAGTGTTTTGCAGAGTAAAACTGGAGGTATGCTTGTCCTAACGTTAATGAGTTCTGCTGGATGGTTCTGTTGAATTCTGTTTTATTTTATTTGGTATTTTGTTATTGGAAATACTGTGTCTTTTAAGTTTCTTTTATAGAAGTTTTTCAAATTGAGTTATACTTAGTGTTATGGTATGCCACCTTAGGGAAGAGTATACTCTAGATAATACATTATACTGCTGAAATGAAATAGTAAGGTATTTCTTCAGTATTTCCCATGGGAGATTTGAAACATTACCAGAGCACGTTGTAGGAACACCAGTGGAGCCATCTAGTGTCTTTTGAAGAATTTAACAGACTAGCCATGGTTTTGCCATGACAAAGAGAAATCTATTCAAAATAAAAGGGTAATTTTTTAGCTTGAAGTGCTGGTATTTGTATTTATATTGATGTCAGTAGTCCAGCTTGTGAACAAGAACACAAATATATTTGTATAGTAACAAAAATGAAACTTTGTTCCAGTGAGGATTATTCCACTCAGTAATTAATTGTTTCTGCTAAAAGAGTAAGAGTATTGTAGCAAATGGAGAGCAATGAAACTCCATTTACTGACACTTCCAAAGAGGAAACCATATCATAACTGAAAAATCAGTTATTTTGAGAATGTGCAAAAATACTGAGCTGTAAACCAGCTTGTATTTACAGTTTGATTCTTAAATTTTTCATGTCATCAGGTAACGATGAGTGATTATTTCATATCCTGCCAAGAATCCAACATCAAAAACTTTGAGTCTTCTATTAGTACCCTGATATGGAAGATGAACCTGCTTGAAGTAAATATGTAAATGATTCAGACACAGTTGCTTTATCTTAACTTCAAGTTTATCTTTATAATTCTGGAAAAAAACCTTAAAAACAGGATCAGTGATCTATAGTGTTCTTGAAGACTTAAATAATTTAAAACCCTTTACCGACTTCATGAACAATTTGCACTGAAGCTTTTCACCTGCCTGAAGGGCTACCAGTCCTTTGGAGTTTCTGGGACACGAGTTAAAAGGCAGGAAATTCCAATTAGATATTAGGGAGAGAAAAATTGCCATAAGGGTGGTAGTACTGGAACAGGTTGCCTGGAGAGCTTGTGGAATCTCTATCTTTGGAGGTGTTCAAGGCTGAACTGGACCTGGCCTTGAGCAACCCCATCTAATTCGACCTGCATTGAGCAGGGAGTTGGACTAGAAGACCTCTGGAGGTCTCGTTTGACAAATTATTCTCTGATTCTGTGATTCTCAAGTAAAAAGATGACACCTCAGAAAAAAGTTCTTCATAACAGCCTAATTCCAGTGTTGGAAAAATTCAATTTAAATAAATGCCTAAGTAGACTGTACTTGTCTTTTGAAGCCTGTCAAGATCATGTTACTGTGTATTTTCAAGCATCTCAAAGGGCGTTCAGCTTCATGTGGAAATTACCTGTAATTATTTTACTTATAAGATCTTAGCCTCTAATAAAGCTAGTAATACAAAAGAAAGTACTAGTCTAATTGGGGAATCAGCTACTATGCAAAGCAGATGGAAAACTGCTCGCTCATAAATGTGGAGAAATACAGCCTACAAAGTCTCAAGCCATGGAGCAGAATGTTAACATGTTCTTTTCAGATAAGCCAGTTCTCCTTTATTCTGGCTGGAAGGAAATACAGTTAAAATACCACTGGAGTAAGTTGGTTTTGTTTTTTGTTGGTGTTTTGTTTTTGTTTTGTTTTGTTTTTAGAGTATTGCAGAACTCTGCTTTTATATCACATTAAGTTAATGCCTTTAGATTATTTTATCGCTCTCTATGGAAAAACAGATACTGAACTTGTCCTTCAGTAATGATCAAAAGTTGTTGACCTTGGGATCCTAATCATCTTTTTGTAGCAGCAGAAGGGTTTGGGAGTTGCTTTCTTTTCTTCTGAATTTAAAAAAGCTAAAAATCATTTTATCTGAGAACAGTGTCTTTTTTGAGTTTGCTGTCAGAAAATAAGTTTCCAGTCAATACCGGTGTTAGATTTGCTTGAAAAATTAAGAGAAAGAAGCCTTTTCAGTGCCAGTGTTGTATTTATGCATTCAGTTTAGATTTTTCTAAAAATAAAATGAATTGTTTATGCCTAAGGGGTATGTTATTCTTAGGTTGGAGTATGTTTATACACATGTAAAAAGTGTAATGTGTATATGTCTTGATAAGTTTAAATAAACATTTTCAGGGTGAACTTTACAGTGGAGAATTATAATAGCTGTTCAAATATAAACATGCTGTAGAAGACTTCTAGATCATTGAATTCAATTGCCTGATATTACAAGCCACTGCATAATTTAATCTCCTTCACTATGCTCCATCTTAAAAGTAATTAGGAGTTCTATATGCAGTGCTCCAGCTATTCTAGAGTCTAATTTTTCATTATATGAAACTCCCTTTAAATTTCCGGTTAAAGTAGTTACCTAATTTAATTTTAGTTGAATAAAATTAACTAATAGTTGATTAATATCTATTAGCTCTATTCTCTCTGTGGCATTTAAAATACTCGGTGGAGAATATTAATATCTATTCTTGGCCTTCTTTTTTTGTATGCAAAACAAGTTCGGGGTTTTTTATACTTTCATCTCATAATAATAGCTCTCATTTCTTCTAGTCATCCTATTAGAGCTTCTCTGTGCCAGTTCCACTTTGAGTTGCTCTCCTTTAGGTAAGGCTCCCGTAATGGTGTACAATACTCTGGATGAAGTCTTACCATTAATACTTTTCTATTCCTAATTAAAAGACTTGTACATCCTAGGATTTTGTTTCCTTTTTTATAGCTGTGTTTGCACTACTGTTTACTGTTCATTTTATGGTCAAATAAAACTTCACATTCCTTTTTGTCCTCACGGTTATGCCCAGATGATGAGCTTCCAGCTCATGCAAGGTTTTTTTCTGGCACTTCCATACATGACTTCACATGTGATGCTGTTATGGATTTTTAAGGATCATGTTTTATGATAGTTTAAATGAACTTATGCAACAGCTTCCGTTCTGATAGCATGGCAGTCACATTTGTATACTTCCACATTATTTCTTCTATATGGTATCTTTTTAACTTAAGCTGTTCGTTTTGGCTGCTTGAAAAAAATCAGATTGTGTTGATTATGTAACTGTTCAGTTACCTTTTACACTTGGTGGAGGTGACTCATTGTTTTGTTTTACCTCTGGATGTCTTGTTTCACAAGTGGGGCATTTTTTTTTTAATTAATGAATCTCAATTGGATATGTGTTCCCAGTAGAGAGAAACAGAGCAGTAATTTAAAATTGCGTGGGTACTTTCAGGACCAAACATTATTCAATTAAATATTCTCTTATTTCTCCAAATACTTACAACTTCAGACTTCATGTTGTCATCTGCAGTGGCAAGTAACGAGACTGTGCATGTAACCTCTGTACATAAAAAAAAAAAAAAGGTGGTTGAAATTAGGGTATTTCACCAATAACATTAATTATTCTTATTTTCTCTATTTAGTTAAAAGATAATTTCCACAATTTCTGGATGTCCATTGTGTAGGAGGGAAGTCCATTTGAATGCAGCATTTCATGACTTGTATGAAGTAAAAATGTCAATACATGAAACGCTGATTGTCAGAAAAGATCGTCACTGGTGAAATGCAGCTAAATTTGCCAGATTTTGTTACAAGAGATTTCATAGATGACATAACAGAATTAGAATTTAATATAGAATTGCCTGTAAGATTTTATGTGGATGCTAACCAGGTGGTGTCTACAGAGCAAGAAGATGTTAATGGTTCCTAAACAAACTAGTTTTATTTTTATGATTGCGTTCTGAAATTGAAATTTTTAAATTAGAAAAAAGGTCAAGGTCGCTGGGAAAGTGAATTGCTGCCAAACTGTATTTTAAGACAGCATTTTAAATCAGAAATATTCTTATAGTTCTTAATATTCCATTCTTTTGTATAACTTCAGTAGTTTTTCAGAATTTAATGCTTACCGGTATAACTAAAAGTCTGTTATCTTAGGGGATGTACCTAACTTTTCAGATACAGTGTTTGAAAATTCTGACTTTCTTAAGGTTTTGATTTGACAGACTAGTAAAATACTCCCTTTTAAATATGCATATAAACCTTATAATCTTTAGTAGGATTAAGTACATGATTTTCTTTCCAAGAATGGATTGCAATGTTATGAGAAGTAAATATAGATTTAATTTTGATTTGAAGTGCTTTGTAATTCGGGACGGAAGTTTTTTCAGAGAGTTTGTAAATTCAGAAGTAACAAGTATGATTTCACAAGGTAAAGTAACCAGTTTGTGTAAAGAATGGGTAGTAGAAGCAAAGAAGTCTTTTGGCATAGGTTTTTCTGCCTAGCTATAAGGTTCACACTCATCTCATTTCAATGCAATGAGCTCACCAAAGAAGTACCGTAAGGATATGTGGGTAGGGTACGCAACCTATTTATTCATAAATGATCTAAATAAGACAGTGAATTGGTGGCATAATCACTGATGATTGTTGTTTAGGCTAAGATACCTAATACGGCAAAAATGAAAGCTCATTCTGAAGAACTGCAAAACCTTACAAGGCAGGCAGGTGAAAAGACATATAGTTAAGTTTAAAGTGACGTGTGGCAAAAAACATGTTAAGTTTACTTATGTGGTGATGGGCTATGAGCTGACCAGTCATTAATGGGCTTATAATATGTAGTTCTATAAAAACTTAATGCTCGGTGTTCACTGGTGGTTAGAAGAGCACGCTAAAAGCTATTAGGAAAGGAATAGAGAATAGAAAAGTGAATGTTAGCGTGTCATTTAAACCCACGATATGATTGTACTTTTAATTTTATGCACAGTTCTTGTTCCCTTGTCTCAAAAAGGATAAGACCTGGTACAAGCAAAGATACAGAAGAGTAAAGCTCTTGTGGCTTCTGTAATTTCCAGCTGAGTGATGCCCCTACTGCACTTCTGCCGTTATTTGCATTCCTCTTGCGTTCTGCTTCTCATATTTCTCCTTCCGACAATTAGGAGCATATAGCTGGGAGATGTGACACTGTCCAAGTGATGGGCGTTTAATGCGTAAGGTGGGAGTCAGTTAGGAATGTAGACATGCTCTTACATGAGATAGCTTAGGGAAGAATGACAGGAGGGAAGAAAAAGTTACTTATTTCATTTGTAATAAATTCTTGATGCCAGGTGTATTCATCCTTAGTGTTCTAAGGTTTAACTACCGTGTCAAACAAAGAAATAGTTTGTCAAAGGAAATAAAAATCCTGTAGGGCTTTATCAGGCCACTCCAATACTGTCAGCTGCCGAATAATTAAGGAAAAAAAAAGCTTCTGTGGCTTAGATTGTTTTTCCGTTTATTATGTCGTAGTATTGCCACTGAGTCTCAAGGTCTAGACTCATATTTTGTTAACAAGGCAAAGGCTATGCAAATATATTCCAAGTATCAGTAGCAGCAGGTCTGTCAAAGCAACAATTATGCACGATCTTGAGCAAGCTCTCTCCATGAATAGAGCACTTTAGAGTGCCAGAATTTATGATGTGGAAAAGTATTGTGTAAATTTGCTTTGTTAGCTAAAGAAAAATTAACAATAGTTACATTCATTATTCGGTTCTGCAGGGAGGAAAAAGAGATGCTTTTTACACGCGGTATGTCTGTGTTTTTATAACGGTGTTACAAAATGTAAATCAAATTCTAATAGGAGTAATTTTAAAACAATTGAACATGAGGGTGTAGGTGGGAGTAGCCTTTTGACAGTTCATTGCATATTGCTTTTTAAATCATCAGTGTATGTTCTGTTATCTTCAAGTTCATGCTTTATATGCAGATAAATATGTCAATAAATTAAACCTTTTATTCAGCTAATGAATGAATACCCTTGGAAGTTGGATAGCTGTATTCTAATCTTGGAAACTGACTACAAGATTATTTTGCAGTTTCTTCAGAGTCCTTTGTTCATGAACAGATTACTATGTATTTCTGAAATTACGAGTTTAGAGGAGAAAGCACTGGACACTGTAATGATTTAACTTTCTTTGCTAGAAAAATAATTTACTTGATCTGAGATTGTTATGTGTAAAAATTCCTTCTTCATTAATATCCATATTATGCAGAGAATTGTTAATTACTGGTTTAGGTAAGGTAGAAACATATTTAGACAGCACAAACCAAAATGTTGCAGGGAGGGAAAGCAGTTAGTAGAGAAAGTACACTTTTTTTTGTTAATTTAACATAAAGGAGAGACAAGTTCTTGCCTTTTGAAAATGTAACCTTTCATGTATGGTATTTTGGTCATTATACATAGCTGATCACAACTGATCAGTAATTGATCAGTAAATCTGATTGAATGATAAATCTGTTTGTGTTCCCTGTCCCCAGTCTGAAACCCTGAATATAATTTCAGATTCCTCTGAGACTGGGCATTAACACTGGGAAAAAGATTGTGATCTGCTCATTCCATGCATGTTGAAAAAATGTATCTGCAATGATTGTTGCTACAGATTTTAGTATTCTTATATTCATGGGCTGAAAGATATTTATACACAGCTGTTATGTTTCTGATGTCAGTTTGTACTTTTCAACTTGCTGATGTATATCCAGAATTTCTTTCTGTATTCTGCAGGGTTTTGGCAACTGAATTAAACAGCTGAGATGATGATACAGGTATTCTTGCATTATGTCCGCTGAACCTTGTAAAACTAGACTGTCCTCTTGCTGTGAGTGCTAGCCTAACATATACCTCAAACTAAAATCCCCGGATGGGGCAATGTGAAGTAATAAAGACATATTTATGATTCTTCTGATGGGTGGTGTCTTATCCTTTGAGCTGTCAGGTGTCATGAATGAAAAGCGTATCATTCTAATGGCTCGGTTTTCTTGGCATATCTGAATGATGACAGCATATTACATATTTTACATATATTATGTAATGAAGGTGGCATGCATAACAATGTTACGTATTTTATAACAAAGGTTTTAACTCTGGCTAGCTGCAAATTGCATAATATAATTTGCTCTTATTACTCAGCGAAACTTTGTGTTACTTTGGAAATGTAAAAATACATTTTCGCAAATTTTGGTGAGGCATATGATTTTGAAATTTGCCTCAATAATCACTAGTCTTATTCTTTTAGTCTTCCATTTGCCCAGGAACAAATGTACTACTTAATCTGTAATTTAGCCAGAGGGGAACATTGTTCATTAGGAACTTAAATTTTCATATTTGTTTTTGGCGGGATTGAACATACCTGCTACAAAAGATGTCTAATATGGTAAGATTTCTGAGGTACTCTGTGGAAATGATCTTTGATATTTGTGTTTTTGATTAAATAATTTTATCTTTTCCTTTAATTGAAACAGTGTTTATAGTTCCTTCAATTTAGAACAGTAGTTTTTCTTGAAATTGTGTTTGTGTTAGTGGACGGAATAGTGGAATGCATACTTTATGTAAAAGTAAAAATGAACATTAAAATAATGAGCAATCTGTTTTGAGGTATCCTGAAATTTCTTACAGGTGTGCTTGAGAGGTTGTTAGAAACAGTTTTTGGTGCTTGGAGTCAATGAGAAACAAGGAGCAAAGGACAGCATTGTTTTACAGAATGTGTAGCGGAGTAAGAAAGAAAGGAGGTTTTGCTGGAAGCTGCAGGAGAACAATTAAAGCAGGAAATAACTAGTTTCATAAGGGTTTGTATAAGAGAGAGAAGACAGGCAATTGACAAGAGGAGACAGAGAAAGACAAGCATTTTCATCTTTGGGGTAGTAGTTCTGGTAGTGTAAGATGTTCAGCGTTCTACAGATTAATACAAAACGGGGTTTTGTTGGGTTTTTTTGGTGTGATGTCTTCAAGTTATATGGAAAGAAGTGTTTAACTTTCAGAATGTATGCATACCTTTTAAGTGTTCCCTACTTTTAAGTGGGAGTATGTGGTACATAAACGTTTACCAATTTATAAATACTTACAATGACATTTCTGTGATCTTCACACACAGAATGAAATTATTATTAGAGCCCTCAAATTTGAAAATATGAATTTACTTGGTTCTATGGGAATTGCTTTTCATGTGCGCTTCTTCCTGTTTTCAGGTCTTTGTTAATCAGTGGCTGAGATTTGGTTTTGTAATTTTTTAGCACAAAACTCAGTGTAGATTGAACTGTCAGTTCTCAAATAGATATATGGGCTTTTTCCAGAGCTATAGTTAATTTTTTATAAAGCTAGGAATGTAATGACAATTTTTGTTTATAAGTTGATAGATGTTATAATTTTTATTTTTATTTTTTTCTTTGCAAACATGAAAACCATGCCAATTTCCCATTTGTCAAAGGTTTGTCGTGAATGGGTGGTTTTGAGGCCGCTTAAAGAATCACTGGCAAAGGTATCGGCAAAAGTGATTTTAATAGAAATTTATAAAAGCGCGACTTAACAGAATTCAATGGCAAGGTTCACTCTATTACTCGTTACATGGATTAAGTATACACAGGGAAAATCGTGTCAGAATTGTGTTGGAAT
>NW_009223684.1:0-12479 GCF_000690835.1 Fulmarus glacialis | reverse complement strand
AGTTTTAACGTAGATTATAAGATTTAGACAGCACTTAACCATTGACTAATTTAACAGTTACAAAGCAAGTTAATCAAGTTTACTAAAATTACTAAAGTGACTTGGTTACAGATTATGCTTATTACTGGTTAGCTAAATCAATGCACACAAACACGCACACACACAAAAGATCTGGATCAATTCACACATATAGGCCTAAAGCTAGATAAAGGTACCTGTTAAAAATCCTCCTTAAGTCTGTGAAATACTCACATTAAATGTCTTGGCATTTCTCAACGGGCAAAGGGTTGAGCCCCGAGGAGTGTATCAGCCAAGGAGTGTGTCAGCCCACATCCCGGCGGTCCTCCGAATATCTCAAACTCAAGAGTTTGCGAACTCTGAGAGGCGTCTCACTCAGAGGGAGACTCTGAGCGCAGCCCGCTGCGGTTCAGGAGAGCTCAAAGGGTCTCGCTTGGGACCACTGTTCATAGGTTTGCAAGATGATTGGCTTTAGTCATCAGTAAATTTCCATCCTGGCCACTATCCGGGTTGGTCGGGAGTAGTAATTATGGTATTGTTCCAGGGTAACAATGGTATCATTTCACTTGAGTTATGACCCAGGTAGGGTATGCTTTGGGGCTGTCAGAGATAATGAATTATCCCTTGCTCTTGTTCCCTACCTTGATCAGGTAGCTGGTGTTCCTGGTACGATCAGTGTTGCTCCCCCCCTTAGCCATTCAAGAGTGCCTGGTACAGGTAAGGGGCGGCCCACCGGCGCAACTCGTTACACAGTTGATAAAGGCTTAACAGGAGTTCCTGAGATCATAGAGTGGCCCAGGGGAAGGGGGGAAATGCACCACCACAAGGTCATTTAAAATTTTTTACAGAATATTCAGATACATTTTTTGAGAGGGGTGTTGCACTGAGGCAGAGTAATGCTCATAGGTAGGATGGTGAAAGTTCCAGGAATTTATGACTGGAGTACTTTGTGGTTTGCTTGTAGGTGTGCCTGGCCCAGCACAGCCGTGAGTGAGAGTCACAGCTATCTGACAGCTGCTGAGTGATCTCGGTGAAGTGAGTCAATGACATCAAACCAGGTCTGTACCAATATCCTCATTACAGTTGGTGCTAATTGGCACCCCTGTTGGCAGTCTCAGTGGAGTTACTGAATCAAACAAAGCTCCAGTTGGTCTCCTCGTTTGATGTGCATTGGCAAGAGTTAGCTGAAAAACTTTTTTTTTCCAGTTCTCTCAAAGAAACCATTTATTCTGGTTGAGTAGAAGGTAGTTTTCACTGTTGACAAGGGATCATCACTTCCCGACTTTCTATGTATTCATACATAGAATTTGTAAGGGGAGCAATGGTGAAATATCAAGAGTAAGTATTGTTATATACACATGAAAAAAGCTGAAGCACAATGAAAGCGTAATCGTACTTTCCTGTGAAATTACTTGAATGATTGATGTTACAGCAACCTCTGTGACAACAGAGAGAAACTAGATAAGGGAAAAGATTTTTTTTTTTTTTTTTTGGTAGAAGCTACATTCATGCTTTACTTTTTTCCTGTGTACATCCCTCTCAGCTGAGTAAAATAAAAAAGAAATATTTTTATAAAGCGTTGTTGAGTACCAGAGATTAACTGAAAGTAGAAGAGCCTGAAATACATTAGGAGACTTTGAACTTTCTCATTCTGCTAATTAAGAAGTGTGGATCCAATGCAGTCTATGAGAATTACTATGCTATGTGTCATAGTATAATATAATAAAATACTGTGTTATGACCTGAACAAAGGGTCCTGAACCCAAGGTTCTGTGTTATTTTCCAACTGTAGCAAGCAGTACAACAATTCTGTAAGCTCTTGAGGTTGTTGCACAATAAAATCTATTGAGGCCTCAACAACATATGTAGCAACTGAAATAACTTTTTGTTATTTTTAAAATTGGCTAGATTCTCTGTGTTCCCAGTGTTCTTTTAAAATCTTGAATACTTTTTTCTTGGAGAATGTAAAAATTAATAAAGAGGGAGTAAGCATGTTTAATATTTTGAGAAGTTAGAGGTTGCTTCACTGTAGCAGTTGGGAATTTATCGAAAATGACTATGCTGTTACCGCGCACACACACACACACAAGCCAAATGAGAGCTAAACATATGACAGGTATTGTCTGCTTTTTTACATCCTCAGACCATAATCTCTGAAATTGTCTTAGCTTTCTACATAGGTATCTTCAAGTCATTCAGTATTAAACCCTGCAAATCTTACATCTTCATTTATAAGAGAGGCTAAAAGCTCTTCATAGTGGTTTTATGTTTCTAAAATATTCTGAATATGTAAAGTGCTGTTCAAGTACTAAGTTTAAATATTTTCTCTTAAGCAAGACAATTTAGTTAGATTGTAACCTTCAGAGATCACCTAAAGTGATTAAAATGCTCTTTATGTGACCCTTTGTAGTCTTAACAGCTTTTGATGGTATTCCCAAGACCTGCCTAAAACCCCCATTTAATGTTGGTCTGTAATGTTTTGATATGCTCTCTCTTCTCAGGCTGTTTTGAACTATAAGCTTGGCTCTTTTATTTGGTATTTAGGGACGTTCCCTGGTTTACCTTTCCTGCTTTTTCCACTAAGCACTGTTTTTGCCATATATTAAGACGAAAGGGTAATAGACAGATTTTCACGCTAGATAAGTATGGTCATGGAACATAAAACTTGTAATGCCCAAAGAAAACATTGGAACACTGAAAAAGAAAGCAGAAAGAATTTCTGCATGCCTGGGGAGAGCAGAAGGCATGTGACTGTAGGAAATAAACATTTTTAGCGTAGGGTACACAGCTTTTATTATTTATTTGAGGTTATTCTGGAAACAGGATTTACAGATGATGTAAATAAAAATCTGAAGGCAGAAGGAATTGAGGCTAAATTAAGCATTTTTAGTGAAAATCGTGTGTAACAGGCAGTTATTATTTCAACATAGGCGTAAAGTATAGTAGACAAGTGAAGAGTTATATTATGTTCTAAGAAATGCTTCTGAATGCTTGGTACAATATTTTTCTTTAAATAAATGTGTCATGCTTATAATCTAATAGATTAGTCCTTGTCATCACTATCATCATTGTTACTATCCTATTGAAAAAAGAGTTGATATTTGTATTTTCTTTCATAAGGTAATAAATGTTTCATAGCTGTATATTTGGTTTGATTAATTGAAATATATGAGATACCCAAGATGCTTAAAATTGTTTCTTCTAGTCCACAAAGAAACAGGAATTCAGAGAAATGGCCTGAACATTTTAATATAGTCATTATAATGTCATGAAATGCATCTATTTTTAGTGAAGATTTATATTCATCGAGACACCTATATCCAATATTGATACACAAAATGCAGTGTATAACAAACAGGTTATATACAGAGGCTATAATTTCATGCAGCTGAAAGTCTGACATCAAAATGTCAATCTAATTCTTTTTCAATCTTTTTTTATTTGCAAACTCCAAAACATTTTCCAGCTGAAGCATCTCACTACCAAAGAGTAAATTTCAACTTACTTCAAATATACTTCTTTTTTAATTATCTCTTCCTAATTGCAAAGGTTTGGCAGACGACAAGTCAAAGGCCGCTGTCCCAAACATCCTAGCCATCCACATACTTGTGACTTGTTTAAAGAAACGTAATCAAATTTCTAGCAAGTTATAAATATAGTTCAAAATACTTTTTCAGATTGGTTGGTAGCACAGTACAGCACTAGTTCATAGCATGGATTACTGTCTGCTGGAGGAACTAGACAATGGCAATTTATAATTTTTTCCAGATCTCACTTATTTTCATCTCCCAGATACAGAATTTTAAAGTTCATTCATTTGCACAAGTTGTAAAGTTAGAAGCACTGCCCAGCTGGACAAAGTGGTACAGATTTTCAAGAAAATTCCTCTCATTATATTGAGGGGAAATATAATCTCAAAGCTATAACTACATAGCTTAAATTGGTTTAAATATGTTAAGTGGATCATTGTGCTTTTTAAGAACTGTCAGTTCTTATTAAGCTGAATAGTTGTACTTAATTATGTGCTGGACAGTAATCAATTCAGAAATGCGTATCTGTGATCATGATATCCCTCGTGAAATCTGTTCATTCAAGGTATTTCCCGGTTTTTGTGCTATATTAAATAGGTTGATTCATTCTGCTCTAATGAGGATACCATTGTGTAGCTAAATGTTCTTCCATATGGCTGCATTCGTAACGTCTTCCTTTTAACAGAGCTTGTTCTCTCTCTTTTTTTTTTCCTCTCCTTGGTAGCATTTTCTCACTCCAATTGGATGGGTGCATAAAAGGTTCTGATTCTCTGTTCGTGCACTATTTAAAAACTGTAGCCACTGGAGTTGACTAAATTATGTCGTAGTGCCAGTTGTCTTGATGTTAAACTGACCTGAAAGAAGGGTTAGACTTAAGCTGATTAAAAAAAAACCCTTTTGAAAAAAGTTTGTGTTTGTTTTTTTTTTTCCAGAATTACTATAATGCTGAAGTGTCAAAAGATACATCAAAATATGGGCAGCTGTCCTTTTGTAGCTGAAACAGTTAAAGGTGTTGCTCTCTCCATCCATTCACTGCTGCCCATGTAACTTAGACACAATAATACGAGTTAACCTAGTGGGCTTTGTAATAATTTGAATGCTAATCCATGGTGCTGAGGAGCAGTTATCCAAACGTAATCAAAACTCAGATGTGGAGGCAGTGGCTACTTGTTAGGGGCAGAAATATATTGTGTTCTGCAGGTACTGCTTAAAAATGCAGCAGCACGTTGGTTGGTCTTTTTAAATTTTTGTGAAATTCATTGAGATTTTGACAGATAGATAAATTATTTAATTGTAGGTCACATATATAAGCAAGAATCAGAAGTCCAGGTTTAGACACCCAAGAAAGAGTTGGGCACCTCAGAGATGTGTCATCTTCTCCCTTGCCTTGCCACTTTCCCTTCCCAGTATGGGAATATTAAGCAAGAACCACCTTAAATCTAAGAAAGAAGAATGCTAAGCACAAAAATGCACGTAAAACTCTACTCTCCCCAATGATTAAGTGCCTGAATCGAAACTACACTGAAGTGTTTTATCTGCTTATGATCCAGTGCGCCTCATTTGCCCAATTATTTTTGAAACAGCAAATACTGCTAGAAAGAAAGGTGTTTGTCCCATGGCAGGATCCAGGATTTTTTTCCTGGCAGGTAAGTATTAACCACAAGGCTGTGCAGTCATGTTCCATCTTGTCTGCTTCTCCTCTAGGTCCAAGAACGGTTCATTCTTTTCCGCACTTTGGTCTCACTTGGCTAAGGGCCCTGCTCAGCACAGCAGGTACCTTGGTGGTTTAATGTGAAAGGTGTCCCTTTGAGTTCCTGCATGTTGAAAAAATGAAATTTTAGTCAGGTTTCCTTTTATTTGAGATCAAGCAGGAAGGGAGTAAAGAGTTAAAGAAGCTTAAGTAGCTACTGATGGGTGGGTTGGACCAGTTTTCAATGTTGACATATGAAAAGTACTTAAACTATTACTTTGGGAATAGCCCTGTTGCTTCTGAGACAGGTGAGTGCTACTATCTAATTTCTGCTATACAAGGGGAAGACACTGCACTGTTATAATTAAAATTGAGGCTATTTATTTGTTATTTTCTTACAGGAAACAGATTCGAGCTCTTCTAGGACAGTTCAGCCAGTCAGAAGCTTTGTTAATCTCCTCTGGAGTTGAGCCAGGGACTCTAGATGGAGTTCTCTTGGATGCTGGCTGTTCTTCTATGCAATTTGGTACACCTGAAAGAGGTTTTTCCCTGCAGAAGGACGGACCTTTGGACATGAGGATGGATAGTGACAGGTACCTGTTAATAAAATATTTCTCCTTGAAACTCAAAAACTGTGTGCTCAGCAACCCCCGTGCATTTCATTTCCCCTTAAATGGAAGAATTCTTATCATTAAACCACATCTAATTTTGCGCGAGTATACTGTCCTTCTTTTGTTACAAAGCTTTTTTTTATCTCAATACTTAAAACCCTGGTTATCATCTTTTCCTTCTTTGAAATAAGAGGAAGGTTCCAGTAGTTAAACCAGTATCATTTTTTTTTAACTATACCATTAAAATACCATCCATTTTTTGAGTGTATGGTATACAGTTACAGGGGCATCTCAGTTTCAGAAGCCTGTTTTCTCCCTGTTATTTCTGCAGTTTCTCAGACTGAACTTGATCTGCAGGCTCACAACCCCTTACTGCAGTCCCTTTCCTTTTCTGCCACAATTACTATTTGTGGAACCTTCACTTGAGCATGTTCAGTTGCTCCCACAGGAAAGGAGCAACCTCCCTCTTTTCTGCAACGGCCATCTGACCCAGTTACTTGTCTCTAAAAGGAACGTAATATAAAATAAATAAAATCCCATCCATGATATCCGCCACTTGAAATCATATAGTAACATTGCTTTTAACACACTAGTGTAATGTTGTCTTCCGTGCCCGTAGATTTATTGTAAGCTTTCCTTAGCAGTATTATAAGCTCCTTTTCACGTTGTGTAGGAGGCACATCAGGCTTACTTAATTGTCAAATTAACAATTACTAAATAAATCGCCTCTGTTTAAATTATTAGAATTGGTGTTTCGTACATTCAAGAGCATGAAAATCAATTGCGGAATGATAATTTCTACTTATGTAGCAGTTTTCATCTTCAAACAACTTAATATATTTCTGTAGCATTGTGCTTTTTACATGAACAACCAAAGATCTCTGTTGTATAGATGATGGCAGTAATTGCATAATGCATTACTGGGAGAATGAAAATATTTGCTTTTTGTTTTGATAACCTGTACTCTTAAGAAATGTCATTCGATCTTTCATTGCTCACATAGAGCCAATGGGAAGCCTCAGTTTCTAAAGAATTATCTTAACACATTAATGTTAAGTCTTAACACAGCAAATTTCATGATACTCACTTTTTCCAGTTTTGTGTAAAAAGCTCACATGATCCTCCTGGGATTCAGCCCTCAGATTTCAAGAATCTGAACTCTAGGCTTATATTTGCATCATGTGAATACATACATGAAACAGGAGACTAAGAACAAAGGATACCTGTGGCATAACAAAAGCCTTACACTATGGTTGTTGCTATGATACTACTTGCCTCTGATTTCTAAGTTTTGTTATCTTTTGTAAGATACTGCAGGAGAGTAGTAAATGCCTGAAAAATATTCTGCACATTCATGTCTTTGTAGAAGAGAATTTATTAAGTAGGTTGTGTGTTTTCTCCGATTAGTAAACCCATGTATGATGTTCATAAAATACCTTGAACTGTTTCAATAACAAAGCGACAGATTTTTAAAAAAAAAAAAAAGTATGGCTTATACTGTTTATATTGTAATAATTCCTGTCATTTGTAATATTAGCTCATTTCTATTCTCTCAAAACAGTATTTGGATATAAATTCTTATGCCTTTTAGTGAAAAGCAAAGTTAAATTGTTTTCATGAGCAATTGTTTTCATAGCAGGGGATGTGAAAGAAAAGATCCTTGAAATCAGTTCTGACTAGAAAACAACATATAATGCAAGGTGACTAAAATGAACCCGTAGGGGGCAAGTTTATATTCTAAAGCTGGCTAAATAAAAAATCACACAGTATTTCCATTTTAACATGATACTGAAATGTATTTATACTTGTCAACTCATTAAGCATAGTTTATCATAATACTTGGAAGTTTCAGCTGTCCTAGTTGATGTTAAGGAGCAAACTCCATTTAAAGTAGCAAGAAAAAGGATTTAAAAGGTACAAGCTATATCTGTTTTCATAGGGTTGCTGTCTCTTATTCGAAAACCTCAAAGGCACTTGTATGCAGTGTGTGAGTTTGACTTTATGTCTCAATGCTATGAAGCTTCACCTCTTGTCAATGAAAACTGACGTCAGTGAACTAATTGGCTCTTCTTGTGCGTAGGTACCCTGACATGCCCACTGCTGCTGATGTTGTGAATGCTTTAGATCAACAGGCGCTTGCGTCCATCCTGAGAACATACGGGGAGGAGAGGCACGCCAAGAAAATCGCTTCAGCCATCGTTCAGGCACGCAGCATATACCCCATCACCAGAACTCAGCAGCTTGCAAGCATTGTTGCAGGTACCCTCATTAATTCTTCACAGTGGCTGAGGAGAAAAAATATTAATCCCCAAAGTCCCAGAGGGATCTATTTGTACTTGAAATCATGCAGGATCTAATCCTGCCTCTGATGTCAGCTCTCTCCTTTTTTTTTTTTTTTTTTTTTTTTTTTCCCCAAAGCTCCCACTTTTTATATTGTAGTTTGACGATTAGTTTAATAGATTTTACATGAAGTGATTTATCATTTTGCCAACCAAGTTGAAACACAGAATGACAGCAGCCTAGGGAATTCTTTATCCCAGCTATTGATAAGCCTTCAAATATCAGATATGTCATATACCTCTCTTAGGTTTAAATTTCTACATTTTAGTATTTTGAGGGGAAGTACCATGGCACTTTCCAATTATGAATGAAATCAGATCATTTCTGTCTGCTTAAAGAACCAGGAAGCAAAAAATAAAGCAATACATAGCTTGCTTCACCTTGTGAATGCCAACTAGATCAGCCTGAAGCGACTATTGAAACACTTCATCTTACTTGCTCTTCACAGTAAACAACTTGAACAAAATGTATTTAGGCAGGAACTGTGCTCACATCAAGAACCTTCATGTTTGTGTTCTCAACTGAAAGTTTTCAAGGGAAAATGTGAGACATAAATCCTGTTCATTAACATTATAATATGTAATGTTGGGATATTTTTATTTTTTTAAACCAAGAAATGAAAATTACTGGATCTTGTCACAAATAAGTCTAAACTGCTGACTCCTTTGAATAGACCGTTAAAATGGCTATCCAAATTTAACATTTCCTAAAGAATAGCGTTAAACTTTGCATCAGTATCCTGAAGATTTTTAAAAAATACATTGTATTCATAAAAAAAAAAATTATGTTACTTAACCTGGAAGTTTAAGGGACTTACTTTTGATGACCGACGAACGAATTGAAAGGTTTGGATTTGTGTAAGTCAGGATACTTGAGCAAAAATGTCCAGTCAACCGAGGCCCAAAGTTTAGCTGATAATCATTAAAGGACCTGAAGACACTGTTTGCTGTTGTAAGCCCCTGCTGTAAATATAGTGAATGTGAGGAACAAACAATCTTAAAAAAAACCCAAAGAGATAAAACACTATGAGTCTTTTATAAAAAACTTGGAGAGTTACACTTTTAATGTAGTCATTGTCATCAACATCACAAACTAATAATTTATTTTTTGTCACATGTATCTCATGCTTTTTGAAAAACTGTTGATTAAAACAGTGTACCATTATTGAGATGAAGCAACCATATTGCTATGCTAAAGGTGTGATGTGTTTATAGGCTCAGTAACTTCTGAAATAATTTTGTGCACTAGTTTGAACTAAGAAGATAAAAATACTAGTGCATAAAAGACAGTGATTGAAGATCTCTTCATGTTTAATGTGTTGCATGTGAGTCATCACTTAATGGTCACTTTCTGTGACAATGAGAAGGATTTTTTGTTCTCACTTTAAACTCTCTGCTATATTTGAAGAGCAGCTTAATACATGAATCAGGTATGCATCAGGTAGTATACATGCCAAAGATAATGAATCCAGCACATATCTGCCAAGACAGTAAATATGTATGTTTTGTGGTATGCAAGTAGTTAAAACAATTTTAGGACTGTTACACTGATCCCTGTTTGGGTAGAACTTCCAATTTTAATTTGATTTCTCCAGTAAAGGAGCACAATAGTGGATCCTACTAGTTTTTGAACTGATTATACCTTAAGAAAATTTATGGTGACTGTAATGTATTTTATTTAATTTTATCATCTATCATCAATGTATATTCTTATGCAAAATGGTATCTGTGAGGTTACTGAGGTAAGCCAGGGCTAAAGTGCCAGAGACCACAGCTACAGGATCCTCTTGGTGGCACAGCACAAAAAAAACCCTGACTGATTCAGGACTTTACCAGAGTAAAACATATGACCTGTTAGTTAAATGTCAAGTCCTTTAAAAAAATAAAATATTAATTAGAATAATAAAATCTTGCATTTTAGATTTGCAGACTCTATACAAGCATGATTATCTCTCCAGAACAGGATCAATTTTTTTTGCCTGGTATAGGAACCAGAAAACAAGCAAAAAATCTAGCCAATGAGTCTGGGTATTTATGTCGTCTCTTTCTCTGCTGGTGTCGGTATCTGAGAATTCATGTATAGTCCATGTTTCTTTCACATGTTATAGATTACTATGGCTTCAGATTTTCTAGAACTCTAAAGTTTTGTGTTAAGGTCCAGCTGATAACCAGAATCCCAGTGAATCTAGATTTGGACTAGCCTGAAATTGGAAAATTCCATTTCTGTTTAGAGAATGCTAGACTTCTGGTCTTTCCTACTACCCCCCAAAAGGTTAGAACGTGTACTGCTGTTGTTAATTGATTGGGAGATAAGAATGAAGGATGTAATTAAAAAACAAACAAACAAAACAGTTCCACAACAGTTACAGAACAGTCAGACATTTCTAAAGTTTGTATTAGCAAGAGTTATAATTTTAAGGTATACCTGGAAAAAATATATAAATAGATTTGTATGGCAAGATTGCCTACAACAGCTTGGGGTTAACTCAGGTATCCAAGTGATTTCTTGCTCTCCTTTGCTCCAATTCAAGAAAATAATTCCTTCTATTTCCTGACATAGAGCCTGAAAGTTATCTTTCTACATACTGTGCCAATGAATAAGGTCCTACAAAAAACCCTAAAAATTTTTTTTTTTTCCTAAATGTTGTCCAAAAGGCTTCTGATCCATTTAAATAAGGAGATCTCTGGGAGCTATGGAGTCTGCAGCTGACATGGGAAAAGGGAGGAGTTTTCTGTTCAGTCATGTGAACATCATCTCTTCTTGCAGCACAGTCAAATTCCACTCACCGTTTATAATTTTCACACAACATCTAAAATGATGAATGCTCTGTAAATACTAAAGATCAGTAGTTCTCAACTGAAGGTCTGTGAATAGATGTGTGGAAGTCGATTAGGAAGTACTTCCTGATGGCTTTTGCTGTAGCTCATTGAGTTGTTTGGAAACAATAGGTTTAGCTCGATGTGCAGGAAAACTGGTTAAAAATAGTGAAATTTTTAGAATTTAATTTTAATATGCTTTTTCTGTACAACTGATGATCTATTTTTATTTCTTTTCAGTGGGTAATATACCTTGTTATCTATTAATTTTTGTTCAAAATTTAATTTTTCTGAGTGTTATTTAGATATGTAGGCAATTAACAGATCATTTTGAGATCATGTAATCATTTGGACTTATCTTGAAAGGAATTGATGATGAGATACTAAAGAAATTTGAAAAGTTTAAAAAGAACTTCAATGGGTAAAGCTAGTCTCATTCAGATTGGTTCACATTTATAGACTTTAATTATCAGTTTGGAATTTGTAATATTGCCTGAATTTCAGATGGGTGAGAATTAACACTGTACTGAGGGAGCCTAGACAAAAGGACATTAGTTGCGTCACAGAAACTTATTAAATGCAATGCTAATTCAACAGACGGATTCCTGCAAACAGGTGCACGATCTGAATTAATTTTTAAACTCTCCTACTCTCATACACTCTGGGGACTTTAATAGTTCATATTGACAGGCACAGCACGTTGCTAATTTCATTCACAAGCTTTAAAATTTCAATACATTTCAACATGTGAACCTATTAGATTTTTAAAAGTGTAAGTAGCATCAGGGCATCCCAAAACTAAAAATGATAATTTCTCTCACTGGGATTTCAAACCAGTCATCTAGCCAGAAGCGTAGTGTTTTTATGAATGAAATTCATTTTACAAGCTTCCCATACAGATTTTTTTATATTTTTGTACGTTGTACAGCCTGTTACCAGGAAGGATTTTCTTTTAGTGTCATGGTAATTGGAGGGGGCTGGGTGAGAGATTTTGTGTCTTAGCAGAAAGCACAAACAGATTTTTATTTAACTATACCAGAGGAGTAAGAGTAGGGTAGGGAAATTTTTCACCCCTGGAACATAGATCAAAATCTACTGCTTTTACTAAAAAGATGTGTCATTCTGCCAGTGTGACAGAAATCACTACCACAGATAACATTTATTAGTTAACCCCAGTCTCTGAAGACAGACCAATAAGTCTTTGAACTTGGAAATGGTTTGATTTTGGTTTTAGTTTGGGGGGTTTTGCTTGCATAAAGCTGCAAAGTGGCTGCATTTCTTTAGCAGTTTCCTGAATATTAGTATTCTGTACTGTTATGTATGACCTGCAGTGCTGTTTGTGCATGTCCAACTGAGGCATGTAAGGTTGTATTATACCTACAGAATATATTTGGGTTTTAATTTATTTTTCTTCAGTGTGTGATAAATTAATTCACAGTAATAAATTAATGTCATAGAATCATAGAATCATAGA
>NW_009223683.1:0-22394 GCF_000690835.1 Fulmarus glacialis | reverse complement strand
CCAGGGCAGTGGTGGAGTCACCATCCCTGGAGGTATTTAAAAGACATGTAGATGTGGTGCTTAGGAACATGGTTTAGTGGTGGACTTGGCACTGTTAGATTTACGGTCGGACTCAATCTTAAGGGTCTTTTCCAACCTAAATGATTCTATGATAGCTTGACAGTAATTACTGATCAAATCTTGTTCGAGCTTTTTTGTTTAAATACTGCACTAACAGCTATTGGACAGTCTCCCGGGAATACATCTTGTTGCCCTGCTCTTTTTTTCAGGCTTGCACTGAGATGGTGATGCCCATGTGCACAGATGGCGTCAATGACATGTTCGAGCCTCAGAAATGGGACTTTGATGCACTTTCAGAAGAGTGTTACAGGGTGTGGGGTGTGAGGCCTCGCCCCTCTTGGATTCTTTCTATGTATGGAGGGAAAAACATCAGTTCACACAGCAACATCGTCTTCAGGTGAGCCTTGTTTCAGCTTCTAGAGTGGAGTCTTCTACCAGTTTGGGTTGTCAGTGCAGATAGCCTGCCCTAAGTAGGAAAAGGACCTGTCTCCAACGCTCCAGCTGAATAAATGATGGGCATGCTTTGTGTTGCTCTTGAGAGTAAAATGGTCAGTCTGCAGTGGCCAAAGAAGCTAACTGTTCTGTCACGCTTGTGTGACTCTAAAAGAAGAATCTGGGTTGGGATTCTGCCAAATGTAATTTTTTTCCCATGTGGATTCCTTCTTATCTTGTGGCCAAAGTCCAGGTTTCCCATGCTGGTAAATCTGTCTAGCTTTTATGACGCCAAAGCACTGTTTCTTCCACATAAAAGGGAAGGCTAAACAAGCTCTAGCTATAACACAGGATCTCAGTCACTAAAATTGTTGCTCTGGGTGATAGCCTTGCGGAGGGGCTGGCGTGATGTTCCTTTTTCCCTTTGATACAGAAAAGAGAGGGAAGTAACTTGGGGAGCTTTCCTGTCACTGCCAATTGCCCTTTTCTTTTAGTGGTAATTAGACAAGTTTCAAAAAACTTGTGTAAGATCCAAATACAAAGAGATGTTTCCATTCTAGCAAGGCATATTGGTAATACAACAGAAATTTGTGTGAAACATCTTTGTATGTGGACAAAAAGTGATAAATGTTTGAGTCTAGTGCAAAAACTAGTGCATGCTGCTTGCTCTCTACTCAGCCTTCACTTTCCTTATTTTTAAGGTTAAACTCTGCTTTTCTTTAAAGATACTTTTGCTGTGAGGTGATACAAAATTTTGAACAGCTAAGTACTGGCTGTTCATTAGGTTGTTTCGTGGTAGGAAGGCATTTAATAAACCCATTGAAGCCTGTGCTTCAGGAGTTCTGACTTGCTGTACTGATTGCCCACTGACAGCAGCTCCTGGATATATATTCCTCTGTACTCTGGTTAAAATTGTGCAAGGCCTTTTCAAAAAAACCCCTCCCACTTCTTTAGACAAAACTCAAAATTAGTCTGTTGGACGTGGTAAATAGGTGTGTATTTTAAAAGTAGAAAGTCCTCATTTGAATTGGGGATTATTCTCTGGATTTCAGCTGTTAGCATTGTTCTGTTTGGCTCCAAAGGCCTGTTGCTTTCCTCTTGTTTGTCTCTTGCTGTTTCTGTCCCAGCAGGATATCTGCTCTAGAGTGAGAAATGCCACCCTTTTTTGGAAAACTTGTTGGTTTAACTTAATTTCTGCAGTGTTGCTTATTTCTAAGGCTTCACAGCTCTGTACAGTAGAATTCCGCTTTGTAAGCGATAGACAAGCAAACAAATCTAAGTAAGTGTTTGAGAATTTATGCCAGCTGAAGGAGCTTGAAATGAGAAAAGCTTGAAAGCAACCAAATGAATGAAGAAGTAGTGCTGTACACACAAAGCTTTGGATCTCAAGCTGGGTTGTTTCTCTTCAAACAAATACATTGTCAACACTGTACGTTTTATATAAGAGTCTTTTATCCTCAAACATCACAGAGTGCTTTACAAAAAATATCCCTATATTTACCAGGGGATGTGGTTCCCTGTGGGGTAAAAAGCACTGTGTTTCAAGTGTCAGGCAACTTGCACAGCAGTTTAACACAGGAAGGGAAGAATACTCCATCTAAAGAGAACCACTGTAGGGTGGGTTTATCCAGCCGCAGTGGGATTTGGCCAGGATGCTTGAACTGGTGTTGCTGCTTCTCCCTCTGCGGGCAGTGCATCGCTCTGCAGATTCACGCCGTGTTGTATATATTGTATGGTATCGACGCAGGAATCTCCATTGCCACTTTGGTACCTTCTTGGAGGTGTCTAGTGTGTGTGTGGTTACTTAGGCTGTAGGCAGATATTACTTGCCTGTCCTGGGCAGCACATCTTTATTAAAACACTAGTTTGAGGAAGTTGGGGTTTCCAGAGCCCTGTTTGCCCTTTCTTTTCCACCAGTTTCCACTCCTGATGCTCTTACTGGAACATGCTCTGTACTTGGTCTGGAAGTGCTGCACAGTAGTGGAAACGGCATTTTAACACTGTTCATGCATGTGGTGGCAGAGAGCTTGTAGCAATTGGTAGTGTTTCGTCATCAACATACTGTGATAGTCAAAATCAGCCCAGGTTATGTCAGACAGTATGAAATTTGGTGTGCGGTCTAAAAATTGGTGTTTTTCAATCTGGATGGATCACACCTGCATTGTATGCTTCTAAGTTAGGGCACCCACCTATCCAGTTCTGTACTGGCAGGGGAGAGGCAGAAAGGGAAGGCTTGTTTTGAGAGATACTGGAGCTAGTGTGCAGAAGGGGGGACTGTTAGCATAAAAGAAGGGAATAGAGGAAAAGGAGAGGAGGCAGAACAATGCCTGGCTGAAGAGAAAAGATGAGAGGAAAAAAAGTGAAGAAAAGGAAACTTGGCAGTTGTGGAGAGTGGGCATGTTAAAAAAGGATGCACAGACAGTGCTGCTAAGATTGAGTAAAACCTCTCCTTGTTCTGGGCAGGGCTGGAGGACTGAGGAGGCTCTGAAGAGATGATGGGAAAGGGAACTGTTTGCTGTGGGATAGGCAGGACCCTATTTATGCTGTCAAGGAAATATGATGAATTGAAAACAGGACTAGCGTGCTGATATTTTGCATTAGGTTTTTTTCTGAAGCCCTACTTCCCTGGCCACTGCTAGAAAGGAATGGCTGACTTTTTTATTCTTTCTTTTCTTTTACTTCTTCTGTTTACATTGGTAAACTCCTGTGCTGTAAGATGGGCAACTGAGTACTTACATGCGTGCTTAGTTTTAACACAAATAATCCATTCCAGTTGGTACTGAATTATCTTATTCTGTAAAACAGTTAAGACTTAGGATTATTTTGTGGTGAGCCCTCCATCCCCCCTCCTCTCAACAAGTATCACTTCCCAAATTGCGTCAGTGCCTCTGGTGCCATCATTTGGCAGGAGCTGCAGAGGACGCAGCCAGAAACTCCCAGAGAAGTCAGAGACAGTGTTGTTTTCTTGTGGCATACTTAGTTTCCACATGACTGGGACCAAAAGATCCAAGTCCGTGTACATCTTGGGTCTCTCAGCAACTCATCCCCCTGTTGCCAAGGTGCTCTACTGATTCAGGCGACCTTTTAAATCCAATGCTTTTTGCCTATTGGGCAGCTCTGTATCTTTTTGTTTTGCAGATACAAAATGTTTCTCTTCTCCTAAGTCATATTTAGAATCACTGAAAATAAAGAACTACAGAGATTCAAGATACTTGTGTGTTTTTTTTTTTTTTCCAATGGAGAAACAAATAAAGTATTAGTTCAGGTTTTTACTCTTACTTATTTCTACAGAACTCTTTTTTACTCATTATTTCTTTCTGATATTTTCTGCCATTGTGGTATTTTTCTAGCTGCATATCTCTTAATGTCCAAGGATGTTTTGATTTCTTGGATCCTCCTAGAAATTTACACTGACATACAATAGCCCACCTCTAATGTTTCCTTTTGTGGGCAGGTCCAGTGTTTTAAGTGAGGAACAGATCTAGATTTGCATAGTTCCATAAGTATACAGATGTTGATTTCTTTGTGCAGAAGGATGGACCACCCGTGGGAAGAACGTTGCGGTAAAGGAAGATAAGATGTAGTAGGGATTACTGGGTCAAGTCCAAAGCTAGGAATGAGAGATGCGAAACTCTCACCTCAGTTCAGCCATTGGCTTGCTCCATGGACCAGGCATTATTTGGAGCCAGATCTACAGTGCAAGGAATCCTTTAATTGATTTGGGGTGAGGGAGGAGGCAGAGTAAATTGCATTAAATTGTCCTGTCACAGAGGAAGAGTCACTTTAGGCAGTTTCTTGAGGGATAAAAGCTTTGTTTTAATATAGTTGTTACTAGAAATAAGGAGACTAACGGAAGGACCGAGTATTTCTTTGCAAAACCAGGTTGGCACACAGCTGAGACAACAAAAGATAGAACTTCCTGAAAATTCAGCTCTAAAGGGTCCAGTTGGTTATTAGTTTATGGTAGGCTGTGAAGAAGGAAAGCAAAGTGCTTTGATTTGGGAATTTGGACATGTCTTCATACAGGGGAACCCTTTTATGACAATGACGGGTGGCAGCAGATATATCCCCAGAGGCTGTGGCACTATTATAGGTTATTATCTGAATTAGCAGATAATTAATGACAGAACTTAAGCTTTGCTTAAGTTGCTAATAGCTCCATATCTCTGTCAAGAAGGCTTCTCTCAGCAGAGGAGTGGGCACAAGACATTGAGACAGGGCTGAGCTCTGTTTCTGTCTGTACATACGCAAAACTAGTTGAAAGTCAACGTGGATATGCTGATGTGAGCTGCAGCCCCACTGCTGTCTGCTGTGCAGACGTACCCTAATGAGAGAGATTCTTTCCTTACAGCAACGGTGGCCTGGACCCGTGGTCTGCAGGTGGGGTGACCCAGAACATCACCGATTCCCTCGTGGCAATTGTGATCCCAGATGGAGCCCATCACCTGGACCTACGCAGCCGCAACCCTTTGGACCCCAAATCTGTGCAGCAAGCTCGAGCCTTGGAAATCTGCTACATGAAGCAGTGGATTGAAAAGGCCAGGCACAGCCACTGAAGTGGTACTGCAACAACTGTGTCCATTATACCTCCGTTGGCTTTGCTGGGAGCAGGGCCAGGCCTTATCGCATGGTCATCTGAACATTTCACTCCTGCTTCCTCACCTATGTTGCAGTGCTAACCATTGCTTGTGCCCATGAGAGAAGCAGGCAGCAGACAAATGGAGAGCGTTGTCAGATAGTAAACTTTAGTCAAAGGATTGAGATGCCTGCTCTGGCTTGCTTTCCTCTTCTGCTCTTCTCAAATGCTGTACTTTACCATAAAGTAAAGGGTTCCTGTTCTAGGCTTGATGCCTTCCTCGCTGCGTTAGGTGATTGTCCTGACTGCTGCTATATACAGTGGATTAAATGGCAGTGCTGTTGATGATGAAACTCCTGCTGCCTTCAGTGGGATTGAATTTCAGACATCCTCAGCTGGTGTAAACTGTCATGGCAGGGGCATGGAGATAATGGGGGAACAGAAATCACATCTTACTGTGATGTTTGGTGGAGAGGTAGGGAAGGCGTGGGGAAATTGGCTGTGCCGTTTGTAAAGAAACTAAACAGCCCTTACCCTTTTGAATCAGTGCTGGAAAAGAAGTAAATATCTTTTCTCTTTTTTTCCTTAGTTTTCTGGCAGCTTATTAATCAAAGCTGCCTTAGGTGGCTTTTCCATTCTGCGCTGTACTGAATGGTCAGGGCTGGGCCCGCACTCACTCTGCTGATAACTGGCTGAGCACGCACAATCTGCATCAGGGTTTTATTTCTTCCTTTGCTGTTTGTCCTAATCCTGAAATATCTGCCACTGTGATGATGGTTGCCAAAGAAAACTCGGGGTATATTTTGTGTATGTGTGTATCCTCCACAAACACTTAGGTTTTTCAAATCAGGAAGCTTTCGAAGCTATTCTCTTGAAGAGCAAATGTGACACTTGTGCTGGCTAGATCTTATGAAGTGACAAATAATTGGGGCTGTGCCTTGTGTGGGTTCCCCCTCCCCCCATTCTGTGTATTGTTCAAATTCTGCATGATCTGTTTGCTGATGGCTCTTCAATAAAAGCCTTTTTAAAAAAATGGTTTGCGGGACAAACTATTCAAAACACAGAATGCAGCTATCCTCTTGGATCAGCCTAAAGCCTGATGCTGAGCTCAACAAGCCAGGTGCAGTGGGCTTTCTGTAAGGCTTCCAAAACAGACAAACTGCCCTGATTCATGAGACAGCATATTTGACATTAATAAATGGCTGGGGCAGTCCCCTCGTTTTCCAGCTTTGGCTTCATTCACACTGAAGCCCTTCTTCAGAAAGGATTCTTTGCTGTTTAAAGGACAACTCCATTTCAGAAAGACTCAGGCAAGGCTTCTTATCCCCAGACTCTTAAAATTCCAATTCTCTTGAAAAGTTTTCTCAGCTTTGATGATATGCCTGATAGTTGAGTATTTTCCTAAGACACCAGGTGGCCTTTTCTCTTTCCAGTCTCCTCCCATCCTCTGGGAACAAAGCGAACCCAATGCTGAAATTTTATCTTCTAAAACACTCCTGTGCATTATCTTTCTAATAGAGTTCCTGGCATTGCCTCATTTTGTGTTAAATATGGCATTTATGTTCAGACTCTGCAATCTGAACCTCTCTTGCTCTTGAGCAAGGTAACTACTTAAGAGACTATAGAGAACCACAGGGGCAAAAGGAAGAGCTACACAGAACTTGCCTGAAACCTGTTGAGTGAAAGCTGTTGGCAATCCCTTTTCCAATAGTTCCAATTTTTGGTACTGTCCTGTAAATATACTCCAGTCTCTTGCTTGTGTACTTTATGACATGGTGGCCTTGAATTTTTTGAAACAAATTTAAAGGAGTGAGTTACAGTCAAGTTTTTAGAAATACCTTGTATCTTCTTACGTGTTAATTGATGTATGGTAATATCCTGGTTTACTGCAAGGCAAGGAATGGAATCTGCAAGAGTAAATATAAATTTGGGGGTCATGAGTGGTTTGTAACTACAAGCAAGAGCCTGGTCCAACTGCTCCCACTGATTGCTCAGGGTGCTGCTCCAACTGCAAATTCTGGGAAAAACACTTCCATGTTGTATGGAGCAGGACGTCAGGATATTCATGTAATAGGCTGTGAATGGTCCAAATTAACAGCCACTGTATATAGTAATATATCGTAATCAGCTTGTCTCTCTCTCTCTCTCTCTCCCCTGCTAGCTAACTTACTGTCTCAGGAAACAGCTGCTGCTTTGTTGTTTGGAAAATATTTTGTAGTTTTGATCAGAATACGGAATCTAAACTTTCATTCCTCTTTTTTTTTTTCCTTCACCTCCTTTCATAAGCAGAAAAAAATTGTCTTTAATGAAACTTAAAAAAAAAAACCCTGCCATTTTGAATTTTGAGAAATTGCATTTAAAAGCAAATTGTTCAGTGTTTTGGGGTTTGGAGTTTGGGGTTTGTTGGGGTTTTTTGTTTGGTTGGTTTTTTTTAATTTTACTATTCCATTCAGTTTCTGTCTGTGAAACTCTAATTCTAGTGCACTTTGGAACAGGTTCTTACTGCTTGGACCAGCTTATGAATTAGGTGACTGGCTTTCTGTTATTTTTAATTGTTCTTCCTTTTTACTTTTTTTCCCCTGAAGTTGAGTAGGTGAAACTTTAAGTTTTATTTACCTTAAGCATTCAGACTTCGTCTTAAAATGTATGTACGCATCTCTGTATGCTACCGAGGGACTGTCTGTGGTGTTTGGCTACCTCATCTAAACGTTACCTCTCCTGCTAGTTTCATGCAGGTGAGAACAAAATGCGCCATGGAAAATGGCTGATTTCCCTTTCCAGGTATGTGATGATGGGCCATACTTCATCTAAGGCTTATGTATGTCCTTGGCACGTGTCATGAATGATTGGAATTTAAAAATGTTTCCTACTCATTGGGGAAAATATGCGAGGAAAAAGAATGAATGATTTGCCCAAAGCGTGAATCTTACTGGTGAAACTGCAGTTTGTATCAATAAAAATGAATTAAAATAATGAAATGTGAGTTTCTGGAACTGGATTTTGTTTTGCAAGGACATGGATTTTTATCCCTTGGCAGATTTGGAGTTCTGCACATAACGTCTTGCTTGTGCTTGTCTCTGGTGGAGTGGGAGGAAAGCCAGTTAAGGTAATCCTCAGGTTAGACAGGTTAGCAGTCAAGGTGTGAGATGATGAGCCTGCACTTCTTCCGTAGTTTCTCATTTCAGAGGTTTAGCTGCCTGGTGAGGAGCAGGTGTATGGACTGGTTGTTCTCCATAGGTGACCATGTTGAACACAATCAACCTAGCTATAACGGGAAAAAATCCATTTGTGTTATTCCAGTCCCAAGCAAACACGCACTTCCTACATGTCGGTGATGATGAAGGTTGTGTGGATGGATCCGTAACACTCCCTCACCTGGCAAGTGGAGGTTTTAACTGGGCTGTGTAGCCCAAAGAGTTAATCGGGCAGGGCTGAGGCTGCAGAGTCTTGGGAGGGAGCTAAATAGGTTCTGCAACTTGTTTATAGGTAATTTTCACTTTGAAGATCATCAAATGCTGCATCATCGAAGGAGACTATAGAAAGGAAAGGCCCTCCAGGAACCTGGAACATGGTTTGTAAATGACAGGAAAAGTGTATGCAAAGTGAGAATCAAGTTTTGTCTCCCATACTGTCTGCCCACCAAATATGTTGCAGACAAGTGTCAGTATGATTTAAATATTCTACCTCTGCTCTTAAAAAGGGTTGTGAATCTGTTCTCTAAAGAGTGGAACGAATCATGAATGACCTGAATAGCTTTCTGTATGTTAAAGACTTTGCACATTGACACTCAGATATTTTAGCTCCTTCCAGGACTAACGGTGGAATCATTGTGTCTTTCTGGCCGTCAGGAAGATGCTATGAAACCCATAAACTTGAGTTTGAAATAACCCAGGAGATCATATACTCCAAGCTCACATTTTTTTGCTCTCCCCTGTTGATTCAGGAGAATGTCATTGCTATGCCGTAACTGGTGTGTGATGTGTTCATGAAACCATATGTTCAGAGGAAAAAAAAAAAGATTTTTATGGTAGTTTAGGTTAAAAATGTCTGAAACCACTCAGATTTGTGACGCGATGATAGTTGCACTCACAGCCTTAACCAGCTTTAAGGAATTACCTGTGCTAAAAGACCACCGTGGGGACAGACTTGTGCTTGTGTTGGAACAATAGAATAGGTCCTCGCAGAGCTGGGTGAGTAACACATTCGTCTCATCCTTCTGAAATATGCTGCTGCTCCTTAAAGTAGAAATCTTTCTGAAGTTGAAACCGTGTTGTGATTTTTACTTGTTAGGAATAATTTATAAATGGTCACTGGGAGGGGTTGGTTTGAATCCCATTACACCTTTGTCTCTGTTGTTTGCTGTGACAGTGTCATTGGTGTTGATGTTTAGCGTATTACTAGGTGTTACTACTGTAGCCTCTAGATTTTTTATAATCTAGCCTCTTGGTGTGTTTTTAAACCAAAGCCTTGGGCTTACAAAAATGACTTTACAAATCCAGCTTCTTTGAGACTGTCCATGTTAAGAAACTAAAAAACTGGCAGTGCAGGTTCGAAAATGTTTGTTACCGTGTGTTGTTACCTGAGCAGTGAAGCAACGGCAAAAGATCTGAACTGAGGATGATATCTGGGATAAATTCACAGTACTTAAGTGCTTTTCAAAATTCCGCTTTTATTGTTTAAAAAACCCCCTTATTTTATCATTTTAAAGATGCTGGGCATTTGATTGCAGCTTCTGCTGACATCAGTAGACTTGTTCTTCTATATTACTTTGATTCCTCGATTTCGCAGCGCTGCCTCCAGGTGCTGAGGTGTGAGTGGTGAAGCCCCAAGTCAGCCTCTCCTTTTTTTCCCCCAGCCCAACTCATTTTCACCAGCAAACTATTTGGTGCATGTGTTTTAGGGCAGTTTGTGTCCTTTCAATAATACAAGCCCAATGAAGAAACTGCTTTAGTTATAATGCTAACAGCTAATTGTATTGCTAGTCTGAGCCTCGCCGAGGTGGGGACCTGCTCTGTCCCCTCTGCAGCCCCATGCTGGAGGTCCCTCCGGTCCTGGGGCACGATGCTGAGACAGCAAATGCCCACAGCAGCGAAGAGCGAGAACGTGCTCCTTCGGCGTGGAGCACCCCATGATTGTGCTCTCCGAGGCAGTAATAAACTATGCCAGCTGTTGCTTATCTTGCAGTTGGGTTTTGGGTGCCAGATGTGAACATTTGGGTGCCAGCTGGCTGTTGGCGTGCTTTGGGTGTAACACGTGAGCATCTCCAGACTGGAAAATGTATTTTCCATAGTCCTCAGTGCTATATCCGAGCGTTTCCTTGGTGGGGAGCGAGGGCTCCTCGGGGGGGGCGGGGGCGGCTGCTGCCCAGCTCTCGGGGGCTTTCCCCTCCGCTGGTGATTTGCAAAATCTTTTAGTTCAATCCCCCAGTTTAGAAAGTAAGGGCAGCGAAACACTGAAACCGGGAATAGCAAATCCCTTCCGTTTGTCTTGTTGTTTTCTAATGTATGCGACCCCTCTGGGTGGTTTAAGCGGTTTAGGTACTTTCTATAAAAGGGATCTTTTAATGACAAAACTAATGTGATTATCTTACTGAGTGTGAGAGGCGTATTCAAGGTTTAAAGAAAATCTGTTAGAATAGCTGAATGTATCTGCTTAATCCTTTCTCTAATGTGGGTGGACAATGCTCTGGGAAGCAATTGGTCTTTCTTTCTTAAAGTAAATGCCTGGTCTCCAGAGGTAGGAACTTGTTTGCAGCTTTTTATACCCTTATGCTTCACCTTCTAGAGAATACAAAAGCACAGGAGAGAGGCAGAGAGCTTTGAGAGGCCAAGTTTTTCCTCAAATAGCTGGGGGTGTAACCAATACGGGGCCAATTCCGGCAGGCGGCCAAGCATCCTCCGCTCCCTTTGACTGCGACCTGAATAGAGGGTCCTCCTTTTGCCCTCCTGCAAAACCACGTCCCCCGCGACATGAAATACAGAAACGCTTTCTCTTTTCTGAGCGTGCGGGGAAGCTGCTCGCGGTTGCTTGGATGACAGGACCCTGCCTGGTTTTGTGTGTTGGGTGAGCAGCCCTTCCCACGTGGATCCACAGCTTTGGGGATTTCTCCAAAGGTCACGTTTTCCACATCAACCCTTTGGAAAGGTTTGGACTTGCTGACAAGTTATTGCAGGGTGACGTCTGAGCAGGGGTGAACTCGGCCGTGCTCAGACAGGGAGGACAACACCGAGGGGTGATGCTGTGGGATGCAGCCATAGCTGGACCTCGGCTGGTACCAGTCTGGCGTTGTTCATAGGTCTGTGCTTGTGAATCTTTGATTTCCCCATGTCTATCTGGATACACAGATCTTAGAAACGTTAGGAAATTCTATTGTCCGCAATAGAATAGTTAGCAAGATAGGTAGAACCCCCTACTTTGCCGAAGCATTTAACAAAGCAAGTAGTGCCTCTGGGACTCTTTAGCACGTGGATTTGGCTTTATAGCAGAGGCATTTTGTAATTTGTTATCCAAACACCCGCAAAACAGCACATAAGGAGGAAAAGGATATTGAGCTGCTGCCTTTCCCAGTTTGAGTGAAACGCACTGTCTCCCCTCACCGCCCAGTAGAGCAACACAGGGAAAAGAGGTACCTCAACACCAATGTATCCTCTTCACGGAGACAGGCACTGAGCTGTAGCCCTACGCACCCGTCTGGCTACCCCAGCTGTGGAGTTGGGGTTGGGTTCTCTGTTGTGGAGAGAGATGGTATTCAAGGACTTAGTGCACAACCTAAAAACCAGTCCCAGACTGTATCAGACTCTGAATTTTCTGAAGAAGGGGAAAGCAGTTTGTACAGATGAGGCCTTGGCACCTCCCCAGCATGCTGCTGTACAATCAGTAATTGTAGGATGATTTAGGTTGAAGGGACCTCAGGAGGTCTCTGGTTCAACCTCCTACTCACAGCGGGGTCAGCTATGGGGTCAGACCAGGATGCGCAGTGATGTATCCAGTTGGGTCCTGAGCACCTCCAAGGATGGAGCCTGAACAGCTTCTCTGGGTATCGTGCTTGACTGTCCGCATGGTGAAAAAGTTTCACACCTAGTCTGAACCTCTTGTTTCCATTTATGTCTTTTATCCTCCCACCATGCACCATCATGAAAAGCCCTGCTCTGTCTTTTTGAAGACACCCATAGGCACTGGGGACTGCTGTTAGGTGCCCCCAAAGCTGTTGCTTTTCCAGGCTAAACAAGTCCAGCTCCCCCATCCTCTCCTCACAGGCCAAGTGCTCTAGCCCCAGCCATCCTAGTGGTCCTCCCCTGAACTTGCTAGAGATGATCAATGTCTTCCACTGGGAGGCCCCAAACTGGATGCAGCATTTGATTTGTGGTCACCAAGCACTGACTAGAGGGGGATGATCCCTTCCCTGGATCTCCTGGCTCTGCTCCTGTTCATATGGCCCAGGAGGCCGTTGGTCTCTTTGCTGCCAGGACACACAGCCGGCTCATGCCTAGCTTGGTGTCCGCTGGGACCCCCAGGATCTTTTCTGCGGAGCTGCTCCCCAGGCTGTCAGTGCGCAGACTGTACCACTGCAATGAGCCCTTCCTTCCCAAAGGGGCAGGACTTTGTGCTTGCTCTTGTTGAATTTCATGGGGTTCTTGTTGTCTCCTTCCTTCAGCATGTCTGTCTGAATGGACACCCTTCCCTGAGTGTATTAACTCTTCCCTCCAACTTGGTGTCATCTGCAAGGGTAAGAAATGCCAAAGAAGAACTTGAAACCTGAGAACATGACTTCTCTTTTATCTCTGTGTAGAAGATATGCTTGGACTAGTCTTGAAAGCACTTGTTCTCTAAAGTATTTGCAGCATTGAAAGGATGACATCATTCCTGACCACCTTCTTGCTGTCTGCATCCCTACATCAATTCTGCCATGGATTCTGCAGCTGAGATCTGACTGGCTGCCAGGACGAGGGAGGAAAGCCCCATGCCCCTCTGCCCTCAGAGCCCTGACGTACAGCAGGGCTTTTAGATGTGCCTTGCTGCAATGCCTGATGTCATACAAATGACCTTTAGAAGTGACGTTCAATCACCACAGCCTCCGTGCTGCAATGAAAACAGAACCCAGTCATTTCTGCGAGGGACGGTGGAACAGCTTTAATGGTTAAGCACTGCTCAAAATAAATGGGATGGGGGAAGAGCTGCCTGGGCTACTTCCTTGTAAGCAGCAAAGGATTTCTTTTGGAGGGTGGTTCATATGGTCAAATGAGTCTGAGAGAACTATGCATTGGATCACCATTTTTATATCACAGGTATTTTACCACCATTTCATCAGTGAGGAATTTGGACCTGAATAAGACCAGAGAGGTCTTGACTGTTTTTCTTCAGGATGAATTATAAAACCTTTTCATGTCATATCACTGCTCAAATCTTGAGCAGTGCTCCAGGGCTGCCCACCACCCCCGGGGAAGTTATCCAGTACATCTGGGCAGATGCTGGGGGTTGTTTCAGTAGTGATGGCAGGCACAGTCCAATGGGTCACTATTTCCAACACTGGGCTTCCCTGGGCACCCAGAGCTCTGCTTCCACACCTGCACAGGCATCAGTTCGATAGGAAGCCACTCAACACCTTGCTGTGTTTAATGCTGTTGGTGTTTCTCCAAGCACCCCACAGATCCACTGCTTCCTGGCTGAGGCAGGCTCTGGTGATGCAGAGCCCCATCCCTTTGGTCCAAGGGGAGAACGGTGGTCCCTTCTCCATGAAATGTGTATGTATGTGTGTGCATGCAAGGGGAAAAAATAGTGTTCCTCCTCCAGAACGAAAGGAATGAGACTTCTCCTCCCTGTTTGCAGCCTGCTGATGTGTCCAACCCTGCAAACTGGGCTCTTCAGCTGCCTCTTAACATTTCACCATGTGCCGGAGAGGATGGGAGAGGAAGCAAAGGATGTTATTTCCTTGCAAAGACCAGTCCTCCATTCTCAATCACCACGATCGGGCCCACTAAAAGAGGCCAGGCCCTCCCAGGTCATGCTGGAGGAGTGTGGAGGCTCCCACCTTTCCTCCCAACAGATGAAGTCAGTACTTGCTACGCAAACTAGACTAATAAATGTCGGGGCAGCGGGAGGTGAGTGCAATCAAGTGCGAGAGCCTGAGTTATAGCCGTAACCTGCTGAATTCCTGGGTCACAAAGTAATTTACAGAACAACCCTAATGTCATTCAATAATTATTCAGACAGCCTGGACCCCGGGGGGCACAGCCTCCTGCTGGGTGTATTATTAATACCATCAACAAGCAGCAGGATGTTGATGTGAAGAAAAGAACCACAACACAAGCGTGTGAACCTAGGGGACAAATCGAAAATGGTATTAATAGGAAATTTTACTGGTCTCTAACGAGCAAAAAAATCTGTCTACTTTGTCCTAGCAAGTCGTTCAGTGAAATATGAGTGTGTCCCCTTCGAAAGTGAAAATTGCTCATGGCAGTTTGCAGCAGAAAGGGAGGAAGATCGGTGTGTCAGTGGCTGCCCATTGATATCTCCCAGCCTCTGCGATAGTCCCCATGGAGACTGAATGGGAGGGAGGTGGTTTCCAAGCACCCCAGAATAATTTAAATTAATATCCAGTGAACAATGTAAACCTTCTCTTTGACGTGGCGTGGGAATAGTTGGAATCACAGCGCTCGAACTGGGTCAGCTGAAAAGGAAGGTAATGCCACAGCCCGGGATTTGATCTGCGGAGTAAGCCAGGGGCTCGACCTCTGCTATCCCAGTCCCTCCCTTCTCCTCCCACCCCCCCATCCTCCGAAACATCTAGAACTGGCAGCAAATTCCCTTTGGGAACTTGTTTTTGTGAATGGAGACTTCCTGGATGAAGAGGACGTGTATAAAACCTGAGAGCGGGTGTAGAGGGCAATGTCTTCTGCAATGTGTACGGACCCCTGCACGTGGGTGCCAGGAGATGCCGGTGTCGACAGGGTAGTGTTGCCACAGCTGCAATTTTAAACCGTTTTACATCATTGCTTTAGGTTTTGTGACCCTTTCTCACCCAGCTGAAGATCCACGTGGCCTGAGGGTTGTGCAAAGGTGCAATAAGGAGTTACGTGGGCAAAGCCTGAAGTGAATCAAGCCTGAAGTAACCTGTGAGTTGTTTCTCAGCTAGGAAATGACAGCAGAGGGCTATTTACTACATTGCTTTGATCTGGTACACACCACTAACAAACAGAGAAGTAAAACCTCCCTGGTTTTGACCCTTCCTCATGCAGGGGATCACATAGTTTATTTAAACATGGGGGTAAATGTTCCTCAAGGACATTTAAAGGATCAGAGAAGGCTTCCTAGCCTTGTCTCAGGGATAAATAGCAGATGTTGGTTCATAGCAGAAGAGATTTTGCCTCAGAGCTGTTCCCATAATGCGGTAATAGAGCCGGGCTGTTGCCTCAGGCGCTACCTGAGGTGGTAGACCCATCTCCTCATTTGATCCACCATGTGCGTGGGAGATAGGTCAGCACCAGTGACCGGGAAGTGACTGTTGTGCATGGAGCCCTCCTGTGGCATCACTCTGGCCACCGGCTGAGGTTACAGGAGCAGTAGCATCAACTCTTTGACTTGGGGCATGAGATGAACTCAGCGGTTCTCTTTGGTCCTTAAAGGTGCAAAATGAGTAAATCTCCACAAAACTGTGCAGCAAAAAGAAGCTGCGTGGAGCTGCTCAGTGGTAGTCAATGCCCTGGGCCAGGGCACTGGTGGACCAGTTCATCCTCCACTGGGAGCGCCTGGCATGCGAGGAGTGAACACGGGTGTATCTGCAGAGCTGTCTGGGTCCACAATCCAACAAAGCACTCACGGCTGTAACGAGACTCGCTGGCTCCAGTGTCGAACAAATTACAACTGTGTTACTGGATCGGGAGCTGCCGGAGCACAGTCTGAAGGCTGTCACCTCCCCAGCGGAGACAGAGCAGAGCAATGCCTGTGACCGGTCTTCACATTTCCTGTGGCTTCAAGTTGCGCCAAGGGAGGTTTAGATTGGACATTAGGAAAAATTTCTTCACTGAAAGAGTGGTCAGGCCTTGGAACAGGCTGCCCAGGGAAGTGGTGGAGTCACCATCCCTGGAAGTATTTAAAAGACGTGTAGATGAGGCGCTTAGGGACATGGTTTAGTGGGTATGGTAGTGTTGGGTTGACAGTTGGACTCGATGATCTTAGAGGTCTTTTCCAATCTTAATGATTCTATGATTCTATGATTCTGTCAGAAAACAAAGCATGCAGGGTGGCTCCTCTTTCCCATCTGTCACAACTTTGGCCAATTCACTGCTTTTTCACAGCTTAGGTAGAATTCCGATGGCTAACTAAATTTTAATTAGAGCAGAGGTCCAGCAGCTGATAGATGTCCATCTGCCCAGGAGAGGTGCCCCTGAACCTGCAAAGCCACCAGAGGAGAGACCCTCAGAAGTCCAGCAGGAAAGCATTTAATGTATTTAGGGGATACAGGGATAGACAGTCCTGAAACTGGATGGATACCCTATCATTGGAAGTGTTCAAAGTCAGCTTGGAGAGTGTTTTGAGCAACCTTATCTATTGAAAGATGTCCCTGCCCATGAGCGGGGGGTTGGACTAGATGATCTTTAAAGGTCCTTGCTGACCCAAACCATTCCATGGTCCTATGAAACACATGGAGATGGGATCTCAAGCTGGGAACCAGGGGGATCTAGGGTCGAACGAGTGTGTCCTACACCCACAGTGAGCCGCCACAGCCTGAGGTTTGAGAATAAGCTCGGCCATAGAAAATGTTTCAGTGGCCACAAATGACTCCTCTTTCTGTGGCCTTTTTCAATGTATGGCTAGCGCTCTTTTTCAATTTTCAGTTTTGCTTTGCTTTTACGCTACCGGTGCCCAGCAGGCAGACAGGAGGGCCACAGAGCACCACGGACATCGGTTGCAGGAGGTACAGAGGGCTCTGACGTTAGTTTTAGATTCCGGGCCCTTCCTCCTGTTCACAGTTTAGCAATAAATTGCTAGTGACATCCACCCCCATCTAACCTCCCTCCTTGGCTTCTCCCACACGCACCACCGCCAGAAGTGACTGTAATTTTGTGCCTCTGCTGCTTTTCTTGGCAGGACCCATAGAAAAGGGGTGAGAGATGCGTTATTCTGATGTTATCACTGTCGCTCCCTAAGAACAGGATCACCAAAATACTTCTGTTTTCCCTTTTGTGCTTATGCATGGATGTTGCTGCTGATATTCCCTGAATTCCCCTGAAAAATAAAGAGTGTTTTATCCGTATTCCCCAAGTGCCCAATACAAATGCAAATCAGCTCTGGGTGGTAAATGTTGGTTTGGTTTTTTTTTCCTGGCTGCCCAGCATCACTTGGCGGGTCTTTTCTCGCTTGTTTCTTTTCTTCCCTTTCCTTTAGCCAGTGTGTCCGAAGCGAGGTCCCCAGGAGGGTCAGAGACCTGCTCCATTCCCACACCTCTGCCCTCCTCTTCCTCCTCCTCCTTCTCCTGTTGCCTGACTTGTTTAAAGCCTATTTGTTTATTAACCCCTTGAGCAGAAAGAGCTGAAGGGCTAAAAATAAACCAGGACTCACTCAAATTCCCTAAAATAATGGTTGGGTGGGCCATACTGGTCCCAGATGAGAACATTTGGGCACTTTATGTTCCTGCTTTGCTGCCGCAGGGTTCATCTCTTGCATAACATCAAGTAGAAGATCACGGCTGCAGGCAGTCCAGATCAGCGGGAGGAAGGCGGCTCTGAACTTTCCCATCACTTTAAATAGGTCAGTGCTTTTTAGGTAATAAAATACCTAAATGAGGGACTCCTAAATCCCTCATGAGTGGGATTTGAACAAGTGGGATTTTAACCAGCGAGGCTGGTGAGAGTAACTGGTGCTCTAAACCCTTAGGCTAAAGCGGGTGTCTATTCACTTAGAAAATCTATGCACTATTTTTTAAAAGGTACAAATAGTCAGTAGACTAGGCTGCTGGGTTAAAGCCATGCCTGCCATTTCTTTTTCTGGAGTTGGCACATTTTCTTCCATGCCCAAATTTCAGACTGATGCAGACTCTGTGTCCTCAGGATCTCTTGACTTTTTTAAAACAAATGATTTTTAATTGTATTTAACGCTACAGCTGAACAGATCTGCAGGTTATGTCAAACGCACACAGGATTACTGCAAGAAGAAGTTAAAAATGAGACATCAACATTAAAATTCAGCTCCAGCAATCCAGCAAAAGGCAGCCTGCAGGTCCTGCGAGCCGGGGCTGAGCATCGCTGCCAGGCACAGAATCCATCTCTTCCTCCCATGGGTTTCAGATCAACCAAGCACTTAAATACAGGTTTAACTTCGAGTGCATGAGCAGCTCCCACTTACTGAAATGTTCTTGCAATGGGCTTAGCGTTTGGGATGTCCTTAAACCCAAGCAAAGGGCTGGCGAAGCCCAGGTGAGGCCGAGGGATGCCGCTTCCTTCCCCGCTTGGGTCCACTAAGGTGCTCGAGGTCCCGTGAAGCTGCTGAGCCCGTGGGCCTGGCCGCGTGTTGCGGCGGTTGGGCCCAGGAGGTGGCCTGAGCTGTCTGCTGGGAGTGGCCGAATTTGGGTGGGAGGCGCATGGGGCTCGATCCGCCACCCGAGTTGCTTCGTTGCCATCTCCCATCTGCCCGGCGCTGATACTGAGCAGCTTGTTCTGCCCTGAATGCCGCAGCTGAGCCCGTTTCTAAAAAAAGACCTCAGAGTGAAAAAATTCATTTGTGTGGGTTTCCTTTTTTTTTTTTTTCCCCTGTTTTCCTCTTTTCATCTTCTTTCCTGCTGCTATTCATTTAGCATGAAATAACCTTCCAGATCAATCCGGAAGAGATCATTTGAAACTGTTGCTGTTTTCTCATCGCTAATTGCTGGGTTGAAATCCCATTCGAATCGCCCTGAATACACAGTCTGATGTTCCTAAGCTAAGTGCCTACCAGGTATTTTCTCCGACGGGCTTTTATTTCCCTGCAAAAAACCCCAGTCCTGGCTCGCTGGTTAGCTTTTAACGGGACAATAGCGTCTCCATAGTACGTCTTGTTTCCGAAGCAGAGCCGAGTTTTGGCAGCGGTAGGCTGCCGAGTTTCACAGGGCTGGCGGGGTGGTTTGGTACTTGCGGACCCAGAAATGAAGCAGTTAATTGCCCTACTGGGAAGGAGGAAATTTCTCGTAAAAATCCAGAATCTGGTTGAACAATGTGGCCTTTTATTTTTCAGCCTTGGAATCAAGCCTGGCTGCCCTTGTAAACAAAGAAAGGAAAGAATCACTGAACCAACCCAACACATAAAAACTGACCATGTCTGTCTTTGAAGTTCCTTTTATGTTGTTTGGAAAACTTTATAGAGGTTTGTAAACAGGTTCTGTTTTAAGGTTGTGTTTTTTTTTTTTTTTTTTTTTTTTTTTTTTTTTTAAGAAAAAGAGGGATGGGAGTTAAGGGAAACTTTTTCTTAAACAGAGCAGAAGTCATTAATTAAGTATCCCATTCATCCCCGAGGCACCGGCTCATCAATCAGATTTCTTATTAGCATTCTGATGACCCGCCTGACCCCCCGTCTCTGTACTGTCTGCATGACGACACAGAAAACCAGACCACACACCGAACGGAGGAGGATTATTCGACACTTTTCCTTACTCCGGGGAGGGGGGGGGACCGAGCGGGGAAAAGAAACGATGACTGACGTTGTTGTTTTGGGTTGAGGCAAGTCAATAAGCGGCCCTGGAGGAACAGCCCTGAGAGCTTGGGAGGGTGACATGAGTGATGTCCTGGTGGGTTTGCCGATGCATGCCCCTGCTCCAGGGCTGGGACCTACGGCTTGGTGCCATCGCAGGGTCTCTCTGCACCTGTCGTGGTCACAGTAGGCTCAAATCCAGAGCGAAGAACAGGGTTTTAGTGCAGTGATCACCACGCTCTTACTCTTGGGTAACCCCGGCTGGGAAACGATTGGCTCCTGAAAATGTGCTGGCAGCTTCAGGCCCCCTAAGTAGGCTGAGTCCTCAAGGCAGGTAAGGATCCCACACCTTTCTCCTTCCAGGTTATTCCAGTTACAAGTAATTAGTTGATTACATCTTTACACGACTGCTTTTGGGCAAGTTTTTGCATTGAAAGAAAAGAGTGACAGCAGCAAGTTATGAGGTGTGCACATCTTTTCTTGAAAGTCAAACTACAGCAGCCCCTTGCTTACCGTGGGAATTTGCACAGGCACCCACGTGTGCACGTGCCCACGCATGCGGAGAGCACGCAGCCAAGGGTCACCCTGACCGACGCTGGGGAAAGCGGTGGCCAGCGGAGGGAGACAGCAGTGGGAGATGACGAGCTGCTCTCCTTACGTTTGCAGTGATGTTATAGGGAGGAAGAAAGGCGGTGCGAGTGGTGTGCCCCTGTGACAGCCGCGGTGATGGGTGCAGGAATATGGCGCTGCTCGCAGGGAAGCTTGTTACCAAGTGCTGGCTGAGATTTCTAAATCAGATTGTTTTTACCAAAAGCGTTCTTCTCAAAATAAAAACTACTGACCTTTTTTTTTTAAATTGGGGAGGCTGTTTTCCTGAAAAAATAGAAAATTATTTGTTTTACTACTTCCTACTTCTTCACTTTCCTTTCTCTCCTTTTCTCTTTCTGTCTTTTTTAAAAGCAAAAGTATAATAAAGTGTGTGTTGGAAATGTGTGTGGAAAAAGGAGAACTGGAAAATGTGGATAAAATTGTAAAAGGTTTCTAAAGTATTTGTTTTATTTTTTTGTTTTTAATAATCTATTTCTTCTTTTTTATTTGCTTTAGTTGGAAGGGGTTGTCCCCGAACAATGTGACATGTTCTCCTTTAAGTCTCACAGCCTGTTACCATCACAGCTAATCTCTGAATTTAGGCACTATTCCTCGAGTCACACAAGAAACTGGTAGGGATTAGGCACCTTCAGGGGTGTGAGCCTCAAGGTTTGGCTGAACATTAAACAAGAAACATCCCTCTGGGCAAGGAATTATATCTGATCTCCAGCTAAAACCCCAATGGATAAAACGTCCTTGTCTTTGGGGCTCATCCTCAAGGCAGAGGGTTGTTGTCACAACTGAAGGGGACATCAGGGAACGTCCTGGGGACGCAAGGATGTCCATCAGGCATTGCTGATGGAGGAGGAGATGGGGAGGATGGAAGTGGGGCAGCAGTTTGGTCTTTCATGTTAAGTACCAAAGCAGCACTGGGAGCAGATAACTGAACCTAGGTCTTCCCTTCCCATGCAGGTGCCTTTGGCACGAAGCTGCAGGAACACTTCTGCTCTTTGTCCCTATGGATCCTGAATTACTGGACATCGATGTGAGGGGTGCAAGTCAACTTCTGCACTGTGTTCTTAAATTAGCATTTTATTTTCCTTCTGCTGTAGAGTGAAGCTTGGGGCACTTCATAGCATCATCTGAGATTTTACTCTCTGAATTCCCTGCTATTGTAGAAGCCCAGCCACTGACATTGCAGGTCTCCCCTCCTCTCTTCCTGAGACATGTTACAGTTCCTGATCTGGTCTTTTGCTGGCATTTATTGCCTATGGCCCAGGTGCATAGTGGCAAGTGGAACGGATGCTCTATAGATCCTTCTGAACTGCATGTCTGCCACAGCAGCTTCATGTCCTCTCCCCGACAGAGGCCAGAGGACACCCATGGGAAGAGCTCTAAGAATGGGATGAGCACAGAGCAACACTCCCCCTAGACTGTCCCCATCCTCCTCCCATTTGTGGCTAGGGGACCTCTGACTGCGTAGCTGTCTGGGCTCCATGACCCAGATGATGTCTTCTGGTCCTGTATCAGCTTAAACACATACCACCCAGGCTGCCTCTGCAGCCCCAAATGCCCAACTTTGACTAATGTTGGGGCATAACCAACCTCTCCTTGGCCAGTGAGTATGGACCGGGGCCAGCAGGATCAGCTCGGGCAAGGACTAGGGCAAACCAGAAATCAGACTATTAGTCAAAGTGGCTGGAAACCAGCTCGCTGGGCTACCAGCATGGTCACGTCCTTAGAAAGGGATCTGTGTATTCCATGCACTTTAAAATGGTGATATTTTTGCTTGGTGATTGGAAGAGCTGGGGTAGATGGGCAGCCTTTAATGTCGTGCTCATGATGTCTGTCCTAGGGTATCCTCACAAAGTCACCTCTGGTCTCAGCTCCCTTCTCCCCATAATCCCGAGGAGTCCTAAGGAAGCGTTACCCCCTTGGGTTATTGCTGGACCTTTGTACTTGGCCCTTCATGTCTGTCCTGGTTTTGGCCGGGACAGAGTTAATATTCCTCCTAGAAGCTGGTGCTGCTGTGCCGGACATGCTGGAACTCCAATCCGAATTGGAGTCAAAGGAAGACAAG
>NW_009223682.1:0-53194 GCF_000690835.1 Fulmarus glacialis | reverse complement strand
TTTATATATATTATTAAATTGTATATGTATTTTTACTACTATTATTATATAGGCCCACCCTAAAGCAAGACCTCCTTCCACCGATGGCTGGAAAATGAGTACCAAAATCTCACGCACGCCCATCTCCCCAGTGCCTTTCTCACACCTTCGTTCCTCCCCTGGCTGAACTGGGAGACAAGTATGAATGGGTTTGCTGGTGTGAACACAGACTAAACCCTAATCACACCTAAACCTGGGTCAGGAGAGCAGCCATCCCAAGTTACTTTTCTGGTCCAGAGAGGGATCCTACAGAAATTGTTGTCCACCTTAATAGGACTTCTGAGGATTTATACCTACTCAAGCAAGCCCTGGTGAGTTAACCTTGTCTGCCTTCTCTTCCAGTTGAAGGGTTGCCTCTCCTCAGTTAACCGGGACCTTGATTGTCTTTCCAGCTCACGTTTATCGTCATACCAGTAGATTTACACCTACACAAGTGAGCCAACAAAACAGAACAGTGGCCTGGGGACATGTGTTTTGTACTTTAGCTTAAACCTTTCACTTAAACTTTTAGCTTAAACCTTTTCCAAAATGACATGAGATAACCTGAAAATGATTTTCTGAACTGGGAATAACAACTTCTGCACAGAATATTAAACCGCCTCTTCCCGTGCTAGACAAGCCCTTAGACCTGCACGTCCCTCCCCCTGCAGCTCTGTTACAGCACTTTGTGCATCCAGCCCTGCGGGCGTCAAGCGAGCCCTTTGAAGGAAAAGTGCACAGGAAAGGGTATTTCTTCCATAGGTGACAGATTCTCTGTAATAATACTAAGTAGCAGAAAGAAAAAAATTAATCCAAATTATCTTTTGAGAGTTTCCTGTTAGGACAGCTAACATTAGTAATGAATGTCTGAAGGGAGCCACAGTTAAAGGTAGGCACTGGCATTAAATTTTGGAATACTTTGATTTTTCGTTAATTAACTTGGGAAAAGCACCATGTTTTCTATTTACACTCAGGTATTTGTACTATACATTAGACCAGATGACAGCCTGGTTCTACTAAAGTTATGGCAAAAATTTAGGTTTCGTCCAACCCAACAGGGAAATTCCAAATAAAAAAAAAAAAAAGATTTCATTTCAGCTGTGGATGAATTAATTGTGTTTGGCTCTGAAGGGTTGTCTGTCTTCATTATTTTAGTTTAGGATAGATTAGATTAAATTAGATTAGATTGATGGATGGGGGAGGAATGGAAGGACAATATATTCCCTTTTTAAGAGTAATATACAACATAATTGAAGTCAGATGAATTTCACAAGAATATAAATCTGAATAAAGTTAGATGACCACTGTGGACTCTTTAACCTTGAAATAGTTAGAGACTTGTTTTAAGACACATGTAATTACTTCTCCACACCATGTACTCCTTTACATATCCCTATAGCACAAAATCATTCATCTTGAAAGATATCCTAGTGGATCTCTCTCTGAAAACTTCAAAGATTTTCAAAATAGCAGGCATTTGGCAGCAAAAAGGTCCTTGGCTCAGGAGATATCATTGCTTTACAGACATTTTTTTGTGACTGTGCCTAAGTTTCAAATGATTTTTTGTTAACCCAGAAATACATCTGTCTGCTCCTATGCAGAAGGAAAAAGGATTCTCTGCAGTGAGACAACACCTAGAAGGCAATTCTTAGCTCGACCAAGTAGTTTTCCAGTTCTTCAGAACAAAGCCATTGACTTGGATTGGAAACTCGGCCAAGTAAAATCGTAGAATTCCATTCAGTTGACTACAATTGGGAATTTATGAAAGAAAATCCATTCCTTTACCGAAACTGGGCAGTTTAGAAGCAGGAAACACCAGCTGGGAATTCAAAGCTTTGATTTTTTTTTTTTTTTTTTCCCAACTGTCCAGGCTCATCTGAAAAGCTATCTGAAATTCAAAAGGTGCTGAAAATTTAGTCCCAAACCTGAATTATCAACACAGACTCAGCTTCATGATCCTTTTATCCGATATTTAACCATCTTTAAACATCAGAAAATACATGCTGCTGAATGAGGAATAGTATAACTAGTCCAGAGGCAGTCTAACCCTTTTTTTTGCCAAGCAGGCATTGCTTAGCCCATCCTTTGCAAATGCTAAGCTATTTTCTGACCCAGTTCAGTTGCTCCCTTTGTTAGTCACTTCCTTGAGTAGATACAGCCATGGCCCTTCTCTACTGTGAGCCAGCAATTCCATAAACACTAGAGTTGTGCTTTGCCTTCGTCATCCAAATACTGATAGTCTTTTTCCTTCATTGACCCCTACTCTGAAGCCAGAAGATGATATAGTGTAAAACTCAATTCATTGGCTCTGTATACTGAAAGGGTTTGGGTTTTTTTTTAACATGATTATTAAAAAGACATTTTCTCTACAAACTAGTAACCCCACTGCTCCTTAACCTGCAGTGATTGTGCATGGGCTTCTGGGCCCAATTTGAAAGCCCTGGATGCCTTGAACGATTGTGCCAAAGCAAACAGTCATCCAGAGGCAGTGCTGGTGCTGCCCGGAGTGTGTCTGGGAATACGCGAGGCAGGGATGGATTACACGAAGGGCTGAAGTACCACGCCGAGCCGACCAAAAACCACCACCACCACCAGCTCCCGCTACTTAGTGAACATCACGGACTGAGAGCCTGCATCCTTTTTATCAGCCATCACGTATGAGAACGTGTTACCTCCCGGCAGAGCGTGAGTTTTCCTCTTGAAGGAAATGCCACGTGAGCACCAGGGCAATCCAACGCTTACAGACACCCCGTAGCTTTGCAGTCCATCCCTCCTGCTGACACCGCTTGGCTTCTCTCACTTCTCCCACTCATAGCTGTGGCTTAAAAACCTGGGGTCTTGTCTAGACAAGACTTCCTTAAGTCTGTGAGTCATACTGAGTAAGGACTTCTCAAAAGCTTTTTTTGTGGCAGGACCCTTTGCTTGACAGAGAATAAAATCCTGCAGGCTTCACAGTGATTTCTGCCTAGCAGATGGAGGGAAAATGCATTGAGAATGGACCTTAATTAAGATGTTATGTCTACTGTAAGTCAAGCTATCTGCAAAAGTATCCATGTAGCATATGTGTTTGATCTTATCACTCTTGTTTTTGCCACAGCCTTGTTTAAGGCTAATGAACAAGAAGACAGATCCATTTCGTGGTTTCTATGGGGGAAGGATGGATGATTTGAGGGGAAATACTGAGTCACACAATTTGTCAATTACAGCAATAAAATTCATACTTTTTATTTTAATGGGAATTCCGAGAATTTCACACCATTCAGTAGTCAAGAAGAAAGAATAAGATTTAGTGGATAAAGCACCAGTTAGGTTTTTTTCCAACGCCCAAAACTATGGTTTCAGTATGATGTAATTGCATAAAAAAGCCCCTAGGAGATGCATTACCCTGGGAAACCACCAGCACAACTCAGTTGAGTCCTTTTCCATGCCTGGCTGTCTCAGCTGTAGCCCTCATGGTCAGGACCATCAGTATTACACCAATACACAGAGACCCATGTGGACGAAACCTCCGTTACTCCTGGCATCATCCTATAGATATATTGTAAGACCTTAGTCTAACCTGAAGGGCTGTGATCACTGTCCTTGCCTTGCTTTCCACTGACGGACCAAGGCAAGATCTTGGAGTCATAACTCAGTACAAGGGGTTCACTACCTGCTGCTGATCTCAACTTGACTTAAATACCAACCTTAAAGCAAACCACTTCTCCCTGCAGACGCTAAGCCCAACCACATTCTTTTATGCAGCGGTATGCTTCACAGTAGCATGCTTCACTTGCAGACATGACCTAAAGGCATCAGGTATACCTGTATTTGGCCAAAGTTATGGATGCTGAAGCAGTTTTTGAGCAAAAAGCTCTATATTTTTTTAATTAATGCTTGAATTTCCTGTCCTGCACACTTTAACCAGGCCTCCTGTGCTTCACGCTAACCACACAAACATGAGTAATGGAGTCTACTCTGATTTGAGGGGAAGGCCATGGTGAACTGGTCTTCTCAGTTACTTCTATACCAAGAAAATATATAGGGCCAGTGACCCATGATGGTCCTCCCTATCTCACTGCATGCATGTGTCCTAGCAGGGTGTTGGCTTGTGCCAATAAACCATCTCCAGAGCAATGTCCAGGCATGAGGTGGGGATCAGCAGATGCCAGGGATTGCTCACAAGCAGCAGCATGGATGAGTGAGCTGAACTGTGCCAGCACCCTCCAGGATGTAAGATGAGCCTTGTTCCATTTTATTTATGGGTATAATTTAGTATAAATGCAATTATTGAGTCCTTTAGTATGCAGTGGTGGTGATGGAAGGGGAATGGATTTCCAGTTTAAATTCTCCCCTTCACAGCTGGAGAAGAAAGAAAGAAACTACCTCCCACTTCCCTCTGCCTTTAGCAGCCAAGAAGATGGTTATCACCCCTGATCCTTCTCTTCCCCAAACTGAAATTACCTCAGCTGAATCACACTGTTTCACTCTGTGTCTCTCCTGCTCCCTGCTCCTTTCTGTAGCAATTTTGCATCCTGGCTCAAAATGCCCTTTGAGCATGCAGGGAACACATGCCTGAAAAAGCAAATGCCTCCTTCTTTTCAAAGAAATAATTTTGCTGGCCCTGCTATGCTGTTCTCACACTGTTATGAGCTTCAAACACTCCCATTTATTAACATGGCTGCAAAGCTGAAGAAAAACTGGCAGCCAGGAGAAAGGCTCTCACGGCCCTGTCATGTAGCGGAGAAGGAGGCGAGCATCACGGAGCCAAGCACCTCATAAACATGGGGGATGATGGGGAGAAGGGAGGGAGCCAGGAGAAGTCACTCCTGGAACATCTTTCTGGTATCCTGTAAGCCTGAGCACCTCCGGTAGCACTTGGTTTGCTTTTTCAGCCTTATAAATTTTATTCTTTCAGAACACAAGACTGTTTTGAATAGGAAGATTTGTTTTTTAATCAAATTATTAATCTTCTGTGTTTCATCTGAAGCAGGGAAACCTAAAGGAGGTTTCTGAACACCAAACATTAAAAGGCCTCACTTCTGGCAGCCAGGCTCTCTGGTGACTTTGAAAATCCTTCGCCGATGTGTCTATCTTACCACTAGTTATTTCTGGAAGTCCGGCACGTACATAAAATGTTGCTTTGTGCATCAATTAAACCTGGTGGCGCATACCATACCTAATATGAAACCACACAGGAAATGAAAAGTTAAGCTACCTAACAGCGTACGCCCGCTCTCCTTCGCCCCCAGCCCCTGGCATCACCGCTAACGCGGCCACCGCAGACCACAGAAAAGCTATAGCAACTTTAACCCTGCTTATAGAGGGACTTCAACACCTCCTTCCCCCTCCCCAGAGCGCCGTTTCGCCGGAGCTGTGTGGTCTGCCGCAGCAGCGCGAGCGGAGGAGAACACGCTCTGTGCGGCCGAGGGGCTGAACGTCGCGTTGCCTCGCTCTTGTGGGGCTGAGTTTGGAGGTGCGGAGGCAGATGGCAAGCGGTACCTGTGGGGGCGATTCGCTGTATTACTTGTATCAAACAAATCCCACGTTATGTCAAAAAAGGCAAACTCAAATTGAATAGCTTCATATGACCAGATAAACACAAAACCACACACATATGCATGCACGTATATATGGAAAAGACGAAGGGTAACATCTTCAAACTGGAGGCATTCAAAGTAGAAGCTCATGCTGCCAAAGCAGGAAAGGAAACTGGTTCATACCATGGATTCGGTCCATACATACAGCCCTGTTTACAACGGAGTAGAGTCAGTTAGGATTAATGAGGATTTGGCATCATCTCTCCATTATACAAGGACCTTCCCCAGTGTTTTTCTTTGGAAATCCCTGCTGAGAGGGCAAAACCCTCCTACACTCAGGTATGTGGAGCAAGGCCATGTCTGTCCCTCAGAAAGAGTGGGGTCGATGGTCCCACCTGTGTCTTTTCCTCCAAGGAGAGACCTTCACTTCTCCAAAGCACAGCAAGTGTTTCTCCTCGCTGTCATCTCCTCGACATCCGCACCATGCCCAGCATGCGGGAGAAGCTTGGCTTTCCCCTTTGGGCTGGGGACCGGGGTTCAGCCCCTCACTCAGCCCAACCCCTCCTCAATGAAGACTGAGGTGCAATGCATCTAAAAACACCTACAGGTGAGCGACTGAGACATGGCAACTCAAACTTCGGGGAGATAAATCCTGAAGTAGATTCCTGACTCAGGGGCTGCAGTTGGGTATCTAAAGGCAGGAGAACTAAACCCTGTGTCTGTCCCCAAGATAAAAACGTTCCTTGCTCTCATCCCATGCCTGGCTGGTCTGCTCTCTCTGCAAGCTCCTGGGGACAGGGACCAGCTCCTCTCATTTTTTTGCCCACCACAAAGCCCTCATCTCAGCTGGAGTCTCAACTGGGAAGACCTGAGGCTCTGATAGGGAAAAGTGAAGTCCTCTGCATTGGGAGACCAAACAGCTAACTCGGCCTTCATGGAGTTTGCCCATTCCTTCCAGAAATCAAGCAGAGATTTATCAAAATCTCACCAGGAAAAAAACAAAACAAAATTCAGGTGCTGAAGCAAGCCATTTCCTGTAAGGGAAACAACTGTTTTTACAGGTATAAGTGAGGCCAGATTTTCTACAGATGCAGGGAAATTCTTCATTTTGCAAGTTGGAATTGTTTTTTTCTCTTTAAGGCGGGGGGGGAGGGGGAGTGGAGGAGGCAGGAAATGTAAAAGATTTTGGAAACATGAAATGAATAGGTCAAGACACGTCATTTTGCTGAACCAAGGCAGGAGGCAACAGCTTGAAATTGAAATTAAATAGACCACCTGCAAGAAAAGGAGAGGAAGGGGAGATGGGGAAGAGGGGAGGGAGGGGCAGCGCTGGCATGAATATAAACCACACATTTTTTAAAAGCATCCGTCGGTGAATTATTAAAGATGCTGTGCTGCTCATTTCAGGTTTGGACATCTTGGCAGTTGTGATGGGAAACGTGCCAAGGCACACGAGCACGGATTGAATACTTATTTTTTAATTCCTGGCAGGCACCTTTCCTTTAAAACACCAACTCTGGTGAGTGTTTGGAGGAAAAGTACTCGCTCTAGGACCGGAAAAGGTATCTCCTCCCACCCCCACCAAGCGTGCAGTGGAGTGCTGGACGTGACGGGGGTGTTTATGCAGAGGGACGAGTGTGTATTTGAAGCATTATAGACTCTTCTCCCCACTTTCCACTTTAGCCTGTCCAAATCGTCACTGCAAAATTCATCTTCCTCCCACACACGCACACGCAGGTACTCCTGCCCTGTTGGCTGGATCCTCCATCGGCTTCCCGAGCGCTGGCAGCTCGGCTCCCAGCTTCTCCTCCCCAGCTTGCGCCGTCTACCTCTCCTGACCTACATCTCATCAATCCTTTCTCTTTCGGGCTTTCTCAGCAGCCGTCTCTCCCAGGGCCTCGGGAGCATCTCCCCTCCTTCGGCACATCTCGTTAGCCTGCGCAGCTCTGTGCTAATTCCTGTCCTCCCCCCGACCAGATACAATAAATCCTGTATCTCTGAGGTAGGCTTAGAGCTCCTGCTAGAAAACTGAGGCTCATCCCCGGTGGCCTTGGCACTACTGCATATCTGTCTAGACCGTTTGAACCCCCGTGCCTAGGACTCCACATGCTGTTCTAAATCTCATTTGAGCAAACACCCCTCCTTCCTTCCCCCTCCCCAGTTTGATCAACATTTTGGAATGGGGAATGAAGCAAAGCAAAGCTTGGCAGAGGGTAAATTTGATCCCTCCCCATGCCAAAGCAAGGGAAACCACAGACCCTGGCTTGAGAACGGTGCAGAGCATAGAGGAGAAAGTTATGGGACAGAATAAATTCAAGCAATTGCCAGAATATTTGTAAATAAAATAATAACCAGTGAAGTGAAATAAGCTGACACGCGAAATGTGCATGTTGATTAAAACAGCCCTGGAGACCATTAAATGACAAAGTCACTGTGTATGCCAACAAAACCCCAACCGTAGCCCTGATGCATATTCATAGCATCTGAACAACGTCCCATCACGACACTAACGAGGCGCTGTGCTTGGGAACACACTCACATGGAGCCAGGGGGAGACTGTTTGGTGCCTGACAAATTTGGGAAGGCTACAAGCGTTGAAATCTCTCTTTGTTACTTAACAAACATGGAAGTAAGGGAATGCCATACCTCTTGTTATGGAAATAGCACACAGTGCTGAGGATATATGATAAGTCTAGGAGAGAATTACAAACATTCAGGACTGATCCCTTTGAAATCTCTGGGAGTTTTGCCATTTATTTCAATGGGGGCTTTACCGAGTCCTTACAATGGATGTAGTCATTTATCTGCAGGCGTCGATGTGGTTCCCTTTGCCTCGGCAGCCGTGCTCCTCACGGACACCTGGGAAACGGGTTCACGCTCCTGTGGAGCGAGCACGTGAGCGGCATCGTCCCCGTCACATAAATGGGCAGGTGCAGAGGTGGGTCGCAGCAACACGCGGAGGGAAGGACATCGTAGCGCGCTCTACCCGCTCTGCTCAGCCATCCCGCTCCGTCTTGGGCAGCTCCGAGCCTTTTCCCGGAGTGCCCAAGGGACATCACAGCCACATATGCAGGTACCAGGCAGGTGCGTGGTGTTTCCTTGAAATAGCTCGAGGGCCGGGACTGATTTCATCCTAAACTAAGCAAAGAGTGGGCAATGGGCTCTAGGGTTTGAGATTCAGCAAGTTGATTAAGGGCATAGATGGTGAGTGTTGAAGAGCTCAAAATAACACAAGATACCTGCCCCTGAAAGGCTCCTCCATAGGGGCACTTGGGCAGGTCCCCTCTGTGGGCAAGGGGTTGTGGTCCTCCATCGCAGGAGTGGAGGGAGCAGAGGTTTGCTGCAGCTGACTGAAGACAAACAAAGTTCTTTCCTGCACGGCCTGTGCCGAGGTCCCGGTACCACCCATCTGACAGCAAGGCCCTAAACGGAGGGACAGTTAGACATCTGTGTACCGAGAGATGAAAAATGAAAAGCTATCCACCAGAGCAGCTGGGTGCCGTGGTCCAGAGCCTTGTCCTAGGACTTGGCTCAAGTCCAGGAACTGCAGCACTGATCTGTTTGCAGGGGTAGCGGTGTGGGTGCGTGTGGGTGTGCACGTAACACAAGCAAAAAACAGGTCTTTTGCAACAACTTAATGCCTCACCCTGCAACATGTACCCTAGCAAAGCTCAGCTACTTCTATTTCAGAGTCAATCACGTTAACTGACATCTTTCCAATGTCCTCACTGCAGGATTCAAATCTAATCTACCTGTAGGTTTGCTTAGCATGCTTAAGGTGCCCAGTTATAATCAGAGGGGAACCAGTAAATTACAGAATTACACAGGATGTATTAGAGGAACTAGTACCAAAAAACTTGCTCTCTTGGTCAAGTTAGGCTTGGTATCTCCAATCACAGCTCTAACGTGGAAGAAGGCACTAGAGCAAAGAAGGTTACTTGGGAGTTATCTTAATTGCAACTATCATGGCTGACTGATCTGACTGTTACCTGGTGATTTGTTCAGCCAGACCCTTCTATTTATCTTTATGACTGATTGAAAGACACCCAGGAAGAGAAAAGAATAAATCATTGGGGGTGGAGAGAAGGGGGAGGGGGGGAGCAAAGAAAAGTTGCCATAAATCTGCCCTGCCACTTTAAGAAGGAGCAAGTGGTCCAAAAGCTTTTAAAGAGCGGATTTATTCCGCCTGTATTTTCCACCTCAGGAAGGCAGAGCTCCCAGTGGGGCAGGAGAGAGGATGGAGAAGAACGAGGAGCAGAAGCCACTGATGTGAATGACAGTTTGCTGGTGGGAATAAAATGTTTCTTGTTTGTTCCAAGATGGAGATAACAGAGTCAAGAGGTCAAGTGGTGTGGGAATGCGAAAGCCCTGCGGGTAATGTAGCATGATAAAAAATGAGGGATCCAGGGCACGGGGCGTCATTGCCACAATAGGCCAACTCGCAATTCAGAAAGAGCTTAGATCTTGTCTGTATTTAAATATTGACTGATAATTTCACTCCATTACCTCCCTGTCGAAGAGGTATGCAGATAGCCTCGTCTGACCGAGCCCATTTTAGTATCCTGAGGGGTACGTCCTGTGTTTGATGAAGTACTAATTGGGGCGGGGGGAGAGTTGTCCTTTCTCATCCATCAATCTTTTAGTCATATGCACAATTAATGGAGCTATTTAGATACCCAGGAGTGACCGGCACACAGGAACTGACCCGAAACCCGCTGAAGCCTGCAGAGTCTTGCATGGCAGTGAGGGGGACGAGCCGGGGCTGGGGGGAGCGGTGGGGCGGGGAGCGATGCTCAGGGCTCTCCTGGCACGGCCGAGGTTGTGGGCACGGGTAACCCACGGAACACCCACATCCAGTAACATCCCGCACTCCCCTGAATTTGGGAAGGCTTTTGCAATTTAGATGCGCTGACAGAAAAGTGGAGCAGAGCTGGGTCCTGGCCCCACAGCAGAGCTGGGCTGCGTGGAGGAGGGGGACAGGAGGGTGAAACTGGCCCGCGGCTGTGGAAATCCATGGCAGGGAAAAAGTTATATAAAAATAAAACCCGTGGGGTTTTTTAATTACATTTTACCCCCTTCCACCCTGACGCAGTTTGCTTAGGAGGAGGATGGGCTGCGCTGAGGCTGCCTCCTCCCTTATGCCTCTCTGAACACTTTTGTGGGGAAATTTCCAGTTCTGAATTTCTGGTCTGGCACAACATCGAGGAGCTCATTAGTCCCGAGTCACTCACAGGGAGAAGAAAGCACTCAGGGCTCCCACCCACCTTTGCTTTACTGTCCTGCAAAGTGCTGCAGATGTTGATCAATATTAATCATTTCTGATATCTGGGATTATCTGAGTTGCAGCCATGGGCTGGGACCTGCCATAGCATTGGACAGACAGGGCAGAGAGAGGGTCTCTAGGCACTAACTGGGTCTTACGGGTATACAGTAAGGGACACCCCAGCCCTTTCCACGGGATAGCAAGGACCATCCGGACTCAGGGAAAGAAGGAGAAAAGTTCTTTTTGTGGCCTGTAACACAATGGTGAGGAGTGGCTTAATACCATGGGCTTCTCCTCGCATCATGCTGGAGGTGTATGAGAGGATCGCTGCATTTCACAGTAGGGAAACTGAGGCACAGAAATGTTAAACAATTTGCCTGAAGTCACAGGGCAAATCAGAAGCGAAAATTCAGGAGCTGAGCTTGGCTTTCCTCCTCTTTGTCTTCCATTTCCACATCTCCCTGTGGCTGCAGAGCCGTTTGCACTGCTGTGCTGGGCCTCCAAAATGGGCGCATTTACTTAATGGTGAAACCACTTCCCTTTCATCCAGGCACAAAGTCATTTGGAGGTGCTCTCAAAAAAGCCACCAAATCTAAACCAGTATTATTCCAGCTGGCTGGCAACCCATGCCACCAGATGCCAAAGCATGATGTGTCAGCAATAAAATGATCAGCTGCTCCATGTAACTTTTAGGGCTTGCTGTATTCACCAGAATGAAAAACATGAGGCTGATGCCAAGACTGGTGTTTAAATAAGGTGTCTCATGCAGTCGAACATCTGTCCAGCTGTGGCTGTGCTGTGCTCTCTGTAAACTACAGCAGCTTCCCCGACTTATTGTTACCAGATTAACAGCATGGGAATGTTCATCTCTTTAATTCTCAGCAGTATGAAACCATGAGGGAGTGTGGATTAGGCTAAAAAAGCAAACTTGCTCCATGAACCCTGCTCTAACAGCAGCTGTTTATTAAAGGAAGCGGGAGGTATGCTCAGCTGGTTTCCCTGGCCTTTTCTCATTAGGAGCTGGGCAGTGCTGACAATGTAGGAGAGGAAAACAATAATAATAATAACAAAGGAAAAAAGTCAAGGTGTCAGTCAGGTTGCCATTGCCTGGCAAGCAAAAAATGTGAACCAATTTCCTTTCCAGTTTTAAAAGAGAAGGAAGCATAACCTTGGGGTACAACTGAATTCAGTGCGTGTCTAGTGCTTCTTCCACCTCCCATAGAGAAAAGGAACAGGACCAACCCACGGCTGCCCCAGGAGTCCTGTGCTGAGCTTGCCTTGAGACATCAAGTCTCAATCGTACTCACAAAGCAATAGCAACTCCCTTTTAATCTGCAACCACATTGTAAAATGCATTCTCCATCTCCTGAAATGTCCTTGGAGACCAAAGGCAGGGGGAGAAGCAAGAGAGAGGAGGTTTACCCATAATCATGTACCAGCTCAGCCCAGACTAGAGCCTCCATCACGTGGCCCCCTGATCTAACGCACCAGTCACTCCTCTGGGGGGTCTTTGCAGCATGTTACCACCTCAGTGTGCGCTCTTCTTGCAAATCAGAGGGTCGAGTGCACCCCCTGCTAGTGCAAACCCACCTCAGCGTTTTTGTGATGCCTGCTATTCTGACATAAGAACGGGCCATAAAAACACTCGTTACGTAAAAACACTTGTTACCCAAAGAGGCAAAAGGGAAGACCTAGTCCTGCCTTCCCCATCTCCCACCCAGGCCAGCAGCTTTCACTTTGGACAGCAGAAGTACCCAATTATACAAAAGCTGATGGGAAACCCCAACAGCCGGAGTGGTTTGAGGAGACCAAACAACAGGCCAACAGGATGGAAAAAACAAAGAATCCTCCAGTTTGGGCTGCAAGGGCACTTGTAAGGACACAAACATATCAGCAAACACGTTGGGTAACGAACACCGGGTGAAGCCCAGGGAACAGCAGGCAGCTGCGGTTTTAACAGGCAGCCTCAGGTTACGGTAAACCCTGGACTTGCTCGTGGTTTTTACTTCAACCTGCTGATCCATGAAAAAATCCACAAGGAAAACACCACATCTGCCTTGGCTGCGGTAGGACTCTGACCTCGGCATAGCCGTGTGCTCCCCACAGCCAGGGAGGGACATGGGTTTTTCACGGAGGCAGCAGTTTTCGGATGCCGTGGCTTTGGCAGCAAACCTGGCATGGGACACACACCTCCCTGGTTTGCTGACCCTGTGGTTGTGCCAAAGCAGCTGTTTTGGGGTCTGCATTAGGAACAGATCTGAGTTAAAAATAACTCTCTCCTCCTCTTTTCTTTTCTGCAGATTGTTTTAGCCCTGAATCCACCCAGTGATCTGCCCTAAACCCCACAGTTGCATGATATGGACGCAGGAAATCCTGAAAACAGCTTTGCTGCTAAAACCGGTCTGGCATGAACCTATGCTGAGGCACTGGTGGGTTCCAGTTCACCCACCTGCATGCTCCTGTTTGCATTTTTGCCCACTCCATGATATAACTGCTAAGGTAAAGGACACACACAACGGTGACATGCTTTTAACATTCATCTATTGAATCAATGTCAGCTCTTGAAGTTAGAGGGATGCTGACTGAGCCTTCAGGCTGTTGCCTGAATATAAGATCATGGTGAAGTCTCAAGATAAGGTAAAACTTAATTAAAGGAATCTCTCCCTGATCCAGAGGTTGTTAATGGGATAAATAACCTTTATCTCCAGGTTGCCAGTTAGAATTTGGCTCCAGCTGGGAATGATGGGAAGCCAATGTCTCCTGGCTAAAGGTTGCTCAGTCTCCATTCTCAGAGATTTTCAGGACCAAACTGGATAAAGCCCTCATTAATCTGGTCTGACCTCAGAGCTGTCCCTGCTTTGAGCAGATGTTGGACCAGAGACCTCCTAAGGTCCCTTTCAGCCTGAATTATCCTATGATCTTAATGTCAACATTTTCACAAGTCACACAGGTACCAGCAGCTCTGAGAACGACATTGGCCTCTGCAAAATGAAGGTAACCATTTGAGACACATGGACATTTTCTATCCTGACACTTTTCAAAATAAAAACCAAGCCAATTTTTTTAAAGAATGGAAACATTCATGGGGAAAATACCCAGTGATAACTATTAGTGCCCTAGAAAAAAATCAGGAGGCAGGTTCATCTGGGCTGGCAGGTCCCCATAGTGCTTCCTGGCTTAGGGATAGCAGTGCTGACCATCACACTTAGTGCTCTCTGTCAACATTAATTTTAACGTTTTAATTGCCCGTGGCCATGAGTAGTCCTGGCAAGATGCTCAGGCATCATTTTGCTTGTGCAGCGGCAGCTGGGGACAACCTGGTTCAAACCCCATCCACCCAGCTCTAGCCCTTCTCAGAAATGCAGAAAGGTGGCTCCTTCCTGGCAGTCTTCTTACTCCCCGGGAGAGGTGACCCTCCAGGGTACTGGTTTGCAGTGGGGACATTTCTGTATTGCAGCTGGCATTACTGCAGGGGACATCGAAACCTGCCCAGCCCGTGGAGGCTGAACTCACTGCTAGTGGTGATGCACTGATGAAGGTGCTGTGAAGAGTTGCATGTCCTGTAGCAGCCAGGGCAAATACCTTCCACCACGACAACATTCCCATGAAAAATTTAACCAACAGAAATAAACAAACCAAAAAAACCATTATTAACAGAGAATGCCAGTGCTGGGCTTCAATAATTGATGCACCAAATGCATATAAAAGAGCCTCCAATGATACATTATTTAAAACAACTATTTGTAAGGTGTTGTGAAAACAAATGTAAAGCGAGGCAGCCTGAGAAAAGCAATGATGAAGCAGAAAAGAAGAAGAAAGGCAGCAAAGGTGGTGCAGTCTGTCCCACACCCCTGACCCAGCCTGGGGTCTCACCTGAAGGACATCCAAACTGATGTCTAGAGAATGTGGTGATGGTCCCTCAACACGGCAAAAGCAAAAGCTCTGTCTTGATTCAGCCAAATAAATTTAACCTTCCTACATACTCTGGGGAGGGGGGAGTATGCTTCGTCCCTTCCCACTGGCTGTCGAGGGAACCTGGGTGCTGTTTTGCCGTCAACTTACGTCTTTTAGTTTAGCTCCTAAGTTTAGGTGGGCTGAATCCAGACTTCTGGTCCACCTTTTTTGGTGGGTTTACTTGCTAAGCCCCCAAATTAGCACAAGTCCACCGAGACCGTGTGATGCTGGGGACAGCTGGAGGACACACAAGACGTCATGATGCGGTGAGTCAGGAATGTTTGAGGTGCTTCTGGGATTTTTCTGTTGAAGGATAACTCTGTCAAAATGCAGATTCATTTATGTTAAAACAGTTTGTGGGAAAGGGTTGGTTTTGACAAATTTCTTCTTTGCAAGCTTTTTTGAAAGAAAGTTCTGAAGTCATCTTTCTGACATTCTCAGGTTAAAACGCTTTACTTTTTAAGTCCAAACCAAGTTTTCAGCTCTGATAGAGCCTCCATTGGACAAGTGACGTTATGCGAAACCAGTTACAAAGACCTCATTCAGAGAACTTTCTGGCCACAGACTGACTAACGAGGATAAAGGCACAGAGGGATATTTTGTGTTGACAAAATAAGAACTTTCTTCCTTGAAAGCTGGCTGCATCATTTATTTAAGCATAGTCAACATTTAATGGAGTGCTAACATGCACATTAAATATATTGTGGGTCCTCTTGGCCTGATGTCCCGAGTAGCACAGCAGCAAGAACAGCTCTGGAGTAATCCGTGGCAGGAGCTACATCAACTCTGCTCCGCTACACTTGGGATATTTCTTAGGACCGTCCTGAAACACTTGTTATCTCAAAAGCAGACGCTTCTGGCTCAGACACACGGGCGGGCTGTGGGATCTTAGCAAGCGGCGAAGGTGCCGGCTGAGCTGCCGTGACCAGCGGTGTGAGTGCCTCCGGCTCACGGCGCAGAGGAGATAACTCGGGCGTGTGATCACCGCCACACTTCAACAGCGGCACCTGCCCGAGGAAACCCTGCTCCTGGGTGCTCGGCTCTGCACGGCCCCCGGTCACCCCGGCCTGGGGCTTTTCAGACCAGAAACTGGTCTGGCTTGAAAATGCTTTGTATTAGGTGGCGAGAGGCAGGAGGAGAGATTATTTTTAAACCTTTGCATTGACTACCTGTAATCTTACTGGACCAGCAGTCAAAGAGGATTAGGTAAAACCACACTACCTCCTGTTTGCCATGGGCTGATGATAAGCTGCTGCAGCTCAGCATCTCACAACACCCTCCTGCCTGCCCAGCTTGGTTCTCCACGATGTTTTTCCCGGGACTGCTTGTTTCCACTGGGCTCAGACTCTGCCCCAAAGAGCTGTTTTCTTCTCTGGTTATTTCCTACCATGCCACAGCTGATGCAGATCCCTGCTCTGCTTTTGTTGGGAAGTTTTTCCTCCTGTGCCTCTTTTGCCCCATGGAAATGCACGTTTTGTTGACTCAGCGGGGAAGCAGAGCGTTCAACCTTATGGCTGCCTGCAGGGATGCTCAGACATCGCTTACGGGAGCTCAGCAGGGAACTGTGGAGAGAAGTCCATTTGCAGAGCACACACAAGAGGGGATTTCAGGGATCTTGCATCACTTATTTTACTGCAAATATGGAGACACGTGCCATCTGCAGCCACCTCTTTGGCTCTTTATATAAACCCAGGGACGGGGCATTATGTTAACACTCAGCCAACAGGTTTGGAAAACATTTGGCCCTTAAGCTGTGCTTTGGAGACCTGAATGGGGCACGTCTCCTTTGAAGAGACCCAACATCACACCCTTTATCAACCTCTTACCCAAGGAGCCAGCACCTTGCCGCTTGGGAAGCTATTTAGATGTCGCCTGTATGCCAGCAGCTGGGGGACTCCAAAGGACAAGTGTCCTCAGGGAGGCCCCGAGGGGCTGAGTGCTGGCATGCAAAAGCTCTCGGGAAGCCGAGGAGGTGGCAGCAAGGATCGGTGCACCCCAAAGACGCACCCCAGTTCTGGCCACCAGGAACATCACAGCTGCTGGTGGTCGAAACTCCTCTCTCCTCTCATGGCTCGGATCAATGGATGGGTTGAGGTCTGTCGACTTCCACCTCAGCCATCCAGCCGGAGACACCTAAATATTTTCCTCCTTCAGGAGACAAAGGGAAGGAGGGCAGCCTGGCTCTTGTCAAGTGTGGAGCTGACAGCTTTACAGCCTCACTGGGGAGAGGAGCTGAAAGAAAGAGCGTTAGATTTAATCTGTGCTGACAGGGGTGGGTGATGGGTATTTTTATAGTGGAGGAAATGTATCGAACAGGGGAAATTAGACTAGAAGACGATAAGGATCTGGGCCCGACACAGCCAATTAATAGATGTTTACAAATGATAAAAGCTGATAGATCAAAGCAAATGCATTCCTTTTTACTCCATGCCTCTAAATTGTTTGGAAGTGCCCCACTTGGCGGTGGCTGTCTTGTCCCCGAGCTCAGGGCCCTCTCCAGTCCGTGGCTAGCCCGGAGCAGCCGAGCAGTGCAGGGTTCTGCAGCAGCCGAGTGCTCCCAGTGCCTGCGGTGCCTTAGCACATTTGTGAGTGACCAGGGAACCCCCTGAACACGTCCAGACTCACAGTTTTTGGATGTGGGGAAGCATAATTTCTCATTGTTCAACACACAGGGAACATTTCTCCACCTTGCATGTTTCCCTGAACCCAAAAAGTGAGCTGAAAAAGTGTACAAGGTGTCTGGCACCAAGGGAGAGATCCTGGTATCCAATCAAACATCCACGGCTCTTCCATGGGGACCCCCGGCATCCCGTGGCTGCTCCAGAAGGGATCTGGGTCTCCCACATGTCCCGTGTCACATCTGGTGGAGGATGCTTGGCAGGAGAGAAGCGTGCTGTAGTATCAAGGCCAATGCTATGCTGCTCCTTGGGAAACCCCCATCCTTTGTGCACCAACAGAAAGCTTGGCCACGCTTTGGGTTCTCTGCTCAGGGTGACAGTGAGTCCACCAGTTAATGGCAGTTTTAGCAATGAGAAGGACTGAATGGCCAAACTCCTTTCTTTGGTTTCTTAGTTAACTGCTAGTTAACTTCTGGTTCGTAATCCTTCATGGTCCATATCCTCCATATGCTGGTTTGCTCCTTGTATTTTTTGAACTGAATGTGTTAAATTTCCCAGAGACAAAATCTAGGTGCAGTTCTCAGGATTCAGGCCAAGACTTCTTCCTGCAGACCATACTGATGAGGCATTTCCAACTCAGTTCCCTCCAGCCTGTGCACCATCCCACACGACCCAGCTGGCCCTGTGTTCCCATATGACACATCAGGCCATGCTCCAGGACAGACAAACCATGTCCCTGGGCAATGAGCAGTTTCTTTGCCGAGCCCCCAGTTCCCACCACACCACACCTGGAAGATTTGAAGGGGGCTAGTGGGGTAACTACCTGCAATCGCTGCCAGCTCAGGGCAGGCTTGTCCTGGAAACAGCTATCGTTTTCAGCAGAAGAGCTCTTCCCTGAGCTCACACTGAAGGGAAACACCATGGGGATGAAACCAGGAATAGTTTGGCACAACCATGGAAGTGAGATGGAAAATCAGTGTGAGTGCAGCTTGTAGAGTGTTTTTAATGCAAGCCTTGCAAGTGACAGCGGTTCCTGGGTTACAACAGCCATACAAACCCCCGGGCTCTCAAGACACAGTGCATACAGCAGGAACTCTCCAGTCTCAGCTGGGGTAGGGTCTGCTTTGGTTTTTTAGCCAGGGCAGCTGGCAGAGCCCAGGCCAGCTGTGGCCATGCTCCCTGGTGAGTGCATGATCCCTGGCTTCAAAGGCAGCTTGGCAGGAGCCTCATCAAGGCAACTGTGGTCCTCAGAAAGCCTGAGCATAGGCTCAGGCATTCACTCACGTGCAAAATGGGCACAAGAAGAAAACAAACCCTAAGCCTATAAAGAATGAAAAAGCTTCTCCAACAGTAACTTCTATGATCCTACACTCCTCTCACTGCTGCTGTGTCAGCCTTTCCCCCTGCCAGATGGGTCTGCAGATGGTGGACTGCTCCGCGATCGATGCACGTTAAAGCAGCTTCGATCAGCCCTGATTTCTCCGCCCTGCACGTGTTCGCGGCAGGGGAAGCAGAGACCTGCATGTTGGCCTGGCTCCATTTCAGTTAGGGCAGAACAGCCAAGGCTGGGATATGGAGCTGGAGACCTGCCCTCACTGCACAGCTAATGGAAACACTGGGCCTTCAAAAAGGTACTGTTGCACGGAGGGATGTGGCATTTGACATCAAATTTCCTAACCCTTCTGCGAGTGGGCTATTAGCCTTATCCTCCATATGACATGATAGCACCTAACTCATAGTCCTGTATTTTCAGATTTGCTGACGTAAATGAAAACATCTAAGTCTATATTTAGGAACAAAAGCAATGGGTTCTGCTTAGAAAGGGCTAAGCACCTGCAGCTCCCACGGACTTCAGAAAAAAGCTGGATCAAATCCTGAAGTTATTCACAGAGAAGACCCAGTTTTATTAGCTCCAGCATGACACAGACAGCAAATTCCACCTTCTAGCGCCAGTCTCACAACTAACCAGATAGTTGGAGGTCAGGGAAGATGGGCATTGTTTGTTTAACCCTAAAATATATTTCTCCTGGTAGTCTTCTTAAATGTGACTAATGAGTCATTCAAAAGTACAGCTCTGCGGCCATCTTAGGTGGTGATATCTCAGCTATTCCTGCATTGCTGCCCATGGCATTTACATGAGAGGCCTTAACACAGTATCATCCTACATGGCTTTAATTTGCTATTAAAACAATTACAAGCTTTTGAGTTTGGGCTTCTTTCCAGATACAGTAAATCTCCTCTGCAAGGCAGGCAGTGTGGCAGCACCACTGCGCACAGCACCCATTAATTATGCCAACTCCAGTATAAACAATGGCAAGGTCTTATAATGGAAAAATTCTCCATAGCCAAGGGCAGCTGCCTTAGTCCCATTGGCTCAGCGAGCGGACGTACCGACCTGGAACAGGCATGACACAGATGCACTATGCTTTCCCCCTGCCATACTCTCTATAGATGGTTCTTTCTCTGCCACTTACAAGTGGCAGGTCCAACAGAGCCCCGAAACGCTGGCTTTAGTTTAAGCAGCTGGAGGGATGTTTGGGATGACACCCATTATACAGATTGGCATGGATGTCAAGGCAGAAGACGTTAGGATGCACCACAGCTCAGCTGCCTTCTGGGCACTAAGAGTAATAGGGGAAGGAGGAGTGATTAAGGTCATTGTAGGGCACTGTCCTGCCAGGGTCAAGCACTTGGCTCCGATGCGGCAAAAATCTTTAGCACGTGCCTACATGAGATGTTACCCATCTCACCCTGCAGAGAGACAGGGCAATTCAGCTTATCCATCTTTGCCACCTGGTACCCTCCCTCGGGAGGTGCACGGCCATCTCCACCGCCTGCCAAGGCAGCCCAGAGAACTGGATTGCATTAAGCTAGACATGCAGCTTGGAAAAAGTTCGGCGCAAATCGATAGCCTGGGCTTACCAAAATAACTGGGCTAGTCTGATTTACCTTGCTTCCAAGTGCTAAACTGCTTGGAAACTGTATTTCCCATAAGCCCAGGTAATATTTTCAAAGGTGCTTAGTGACTTAACAGTTTATAGCTCATAGACTTACACTGAAATTTGGGCTTCAGTGCCCAGATCCAACAAAGTACATGTGTGCAATATCCGTTTGAGATCCTGTCTCCCAAATAGGACCCAAAGCTTATGGTTGGATCTGGGCCTAAGCATCTAAGTCACTTAAGAAAATTAGACTTTGGCACCTAAGTCACCTAGTTGCTATATTTATATTTAACCTTGACCAAATCTGTGGCCTGCCCACAGGTTCTCCTCCATGTGAGAATCCTCAGCAGCATCAACATTTATTTTTTAAATCCGTTTCTTGGACAAGGCACAAACTCAGAACCCTGAACATTATAAATATTAAAGTTCCTATAGCACTTTCCATGGAGGAGAGGTGTTAGCCCCAGGATGCTGGTCGGGTTCCAACTCACGCAATTGAATTCAGCCTCTAACACTTCAGATACCCTCTCCAGTTTCTGTTTCATTGTGTTGTATTCCTCTTTGCTTTGACTAAGCCCCACTATTTTATTAATTTTCTTCTATTAATTTACAAACCTACCCCAGCTCCACCAGTGGCAGGAATGGCAGGACTTGCATGGTCCTTCTCCAGGAAAATAAATTAAAAAAATAGTATTTTCCTCCTAACACGATCCTTTGATCCATCCAGGTTTTATTTTTTCATTCACAGTAGAGTTGAGATTAAAATGTAATGCAAAAAAAAAAAAAAAAAAAAATCAGAAGAAGAGATCTGCAGAAAAAGAAGAAGTCTGATGCTTGTGGACTGGTCACCCAAAAGGATGTCAATGATTTCAGATTCTGCTAAGAGCTGTCTACCAAGACATCAGGAGATTTCTTACTTCAGTCTTCCCTGATAAAATAATAATAATAATTGAGAATTGTGAGTAGAATTTAAGTATTCCTGTAGACAATACTGAATTTTTAAAAGGAGACATTTCACATCAGAATGATCATCTGCATTTGCAACACTTGACAAAATCAAATATTGATTTTCAGCTTTGTTCTCTGAGTGAAATCACCATGAACTCACATCTGTGTTGCCAGCAGACTGTGGAGCCCTGCCTATAGCATGAACGTTACCCACTGCTGGTAACCAGTGTCAGTCAGCAGCACCCCAGGGCGGTCAGCCTGGGACGGGGTGCAGCCATGGCCAACGTCTGAGCAGGGCTTATTCCATCACACCTGCTGAAACTTGCTGTCAGCAACAGGAATTTGGCTAGTCGCAAGAAAAAGTTGGATGTCTATCTCTTTGCAATGCCTGGGAAGTCGGTGAGCATTACTTTCTTCCCAGTTAAGTAAATCTGAAGTGAATCACAAGCTGCAGGACTCTGGTGTAAACACGGCATGAGATCAAACTCAGGACTTGGCCAAGAGAGTCTAGACTGAAATGGGGTAACCCGTACCCACCAGCCTCCCGGGAGGGAGCGGACACTGAATGTCCTGCAAAGGGCTTTGTTAAATCTTCTCCTTACAAAGGAGATGAATGCGGGACACAGAGTGATCCCTCCCTGCCTCCTTTGAAGAGCAATGACATTCCTGGGATGCTTGAGAGTTGATGGTGTTGAAGGCTTTGAAGTGAAGTACTTGAGCAGTCTATTTTGACTTCCCCGGGTGACTCATGCTCAGCTCTGTATCTAAGATGGCTTTTCAGCTTCCTTTGACTGCTTTCCAAAAGTTACATGTTTGCTCAGCCTGACCATGGACTGTAACTTTTCTGTTCACCATTCATCTTTCCTCCTGAGGGTGGATGCACAGCTTTCTAACTCCAAAGGGGTTCAATGGTTCAGACAGTGTTTTTCAAGAATAGCAATGTCTAAAGGCATTTTTGTATCAATAGGACGAATCTTAACCCTTTGACAAGCCCATGCAGCTCCCAGGGAGCTGACTTGGAAAGCGTCAGTGCAAGGCATTTAGCTGTGAAGCTACAGCTGATCACATGGCAAACAGCATTTATAAAGAAAATCAGAAGCACAAGGGAGGTCTCTTACACTTCTGTTGTGACACATATCATAAGGGTATAAGAAGGTGTTAGAAATAACTTCACAAAGTACAGCCGAGAAGAGGCTTTGTGGGAGTGATTCTAGACCTGCATATTGCATTTCACCCGAACACCTGCAACACCCTCGCAAATGCACTATTTTTAGATACGCTATTGTTTGTACGTAATGCCGCGTGGCTCTGCAGTCGGACAGTGCCCCATCCTAAATGGAGCAGCGTCCTGGCTCTTTCCCAGAGGAGTGGGTTGAAGTCCCGTGAGCCAAATGCACACGCATTCACAGGGACCTTGATTTTGATGTTTCCACATACAACCCTTTCTCTAAAAGAAGATCCTTGAAAAAATACCCATGAACATCCCTACTGCCAAATCCCCCAGGCTGCGACAGAAGCTGCTGCAAAATATAACAACCACCTTAGGTAACAGCTTTTAAGTTTTTAATCAGTTGAGAACTTTATTTGATTTTCATTTAAATTTCACTGCTAGGTGACAATTCCTAGGGTTACAACAACTTGCCTGCCTGACATTTGACCTAGGAATTGGCAGTTTCCCAAATGTTTTTTTTACCTTCGGGGTTACAAGCTCCTGCTTTGGGGAATCAAGTCATCCTCATTGCTTTTAGCAGTGCACGTCCTGCAGAGAGGCACAGAAGATGCAGCGCCTGTTGCGCCACACAACCTCCCTGTTGGCAGGGGCTCAGCGTGCCCAGGGAAGGCCATTACAAGGATCAGAGGCAACATGAGGAATTTCAAGGTACAGAAACTCCGTGAGCCTGACTCCAGGTTCACTCGGGAAACCTGTTCCCAGAAGGATTACCTGGCTAGCGTTCGAGGCACAGCACTTTTCTACCCTCTGGAGCAGGAAGACATAAATAGTTTCAGGAGCTGATGCGACTTGCACCCATGATTCAAGTGAGGCAAAAGTATTTATACAAGTCATAACAGAGTGAAGAAACAAACGCTGGATCTGGCTGCAAGTTTCCACTTACTGCAGCTGGAGCTCGCAAGCGAAGGGAATAGTCTCTTAAGCACACACATACATCTGACACCAGTTAATCAGAGCACAATATGTGGTCCATCATTATGTGACAGCCCCAGACCCATACCTGAGTCCTTCAAGAGGGGGTCAGACCCGCGAGTCACTCTCTCCGTGGTACAGGCTGCTGTGGCATGCAGCCAGTCTGATACAACCATCCACTGCCGTAAATCTGTGGACTTTCCCTTGTTTCACCTGCGTTTTATCCTTGACATGGGGGACAGATTTAAAGTGTTTCTGGCACTGCAAGGGAGCAGGATTCACTTCCCAGCTCTCATGCTGGCACCACAAGATTATTTTACTTGCACCTCTTATGGTTCTAGCTCCATGTCTGGTCCTCCTTTGCTTCTCCACTAGAAAACAGGATCCCATCCAGCCTGGTGGGATGAAAGCCACAGAAATGAGGCACCGTGGCCCCAGGCCTGCGATGCAACAGGAGGGTGAAGGTGGCTCAGCAAGGAAGGAAGGCTGGCTGCTCTGGCCAGGGACAGAGAAGACATCGATGCCTCCATCTGTAGGAGCTGTTGAGCATCCCTTCATGCCACGAAGCCAAAGCATTAGAGAGATGGATGCTGATGTGATTTTATCAGCCTGCAAAGCCAGGCGAAGATGAAAGCACAGAGAACATCCCGTCTGATCGCTCATTTCAGACAACCCCTCTCACTTCTCCTTCCCTTCTCCCTCACCATGTTCCTCTCGCCACAGAAAGTTTTACTTCCTATCTCTCCCCGATGTCTGTTCGCATCTCCTGTCTGCCCTGGGATACCCTTGTGCCAGTGAAGCACGCAGAGCCAACATCTCAGGGATGGTCCCTGCCCAGGTCACCTCCAGGTCCATGGGTGTAAGCACAGAAAGACCCCATGCAATTACCCTGTACTTCTGCCACACCGTACAGCTATTGCAGCCACTGCCTGGGAGAACCAGGCCCCTTTGTACCCTACAATGACCTTTCCGTGTGGGCTAATTACCGGCACTGAATAGAGGGAATGCCTGGGAATGGGGGGTGTGTGCGTGTGAGTGCACGTATGCTATTTCTATAGGTTTCTCCCCAGTCTTTCCTCTACACAGTCCTATAAACTGAACAAAATGAAGATTTATCAGGGCATCCTGTTCGTCCCTTTGTCAGTAAGAAGATTGTTCCCTCCTCTGTTTTGTGCCAAAATGCTTTGCTCTTTCCTCTAAGAGAGGGTGACCTCTTCCAAAGACTGCAGCACTGGGAGACATTTTCACTGGGAGCTTGATCTTAGCTATGGCACTGACTGGGATGGGACCATGCCTCATTTCTGAAGATCAGATCTGTTTTTTTTCCTTTACCTCCTTCCTCCTTTCAAATCCGCTCTGTTACATTCCATTCATCCTAAAAAAACCCACGCCAGGGATAACTCTCTGGAGGAGGGAACAATTCCCATGGTTAATAGTTCAGATGCTATCTTGTCCAAAAGATGAAAACCATTAAAATGTGATGCCCAGAAGCACTCGGACATCTAGTTTAGGTGGCTTAGCTCTATCTTGGCTTAGACACTGTAGGAAAGCAGGACATGGGTATTGGACAAGGGCTGAAAACTGGACCACCCATTTACTTGTGTGTATCATATGTGCATATAAATGGATGTCTAAATCAGATACCTAGCTGCCCACCAAGAAACAGGGTGTTTGCATCCCTCTATGTAATCTCCAGGCATAGTCTGTTGGCTCTGAACAGCCTCCCTTTTACATCAGCTCGAGATAGATCCCACTGCCTGCTCTCACACCTTATGCTTTGCTTAACCACCCACAGTGGTCTGCCTGCTGAGATTTATACACCCTTTACGTTGTGATAAACATACACAGTTCACCATCCAGGGTCATTTCCTCTCTGCTGATGTTATGAGCAAGGAGAAATACTGAGGGGGTCTTGGTCAGTCTTATGCTCAAAGACAGTGCCTTCTCTCCTGAAGACATCAATAGGCTGACCTCCAGGTTGGAGCTGGTTAAGGAACTCCCGGTCATGCTCCCGTTATCCCAAAGGCTCCCTTGGAGTCCTGGTCACTCCCCCATCAGATAGTTGCTGTAACTGCACCCCCAAATCCTCCCACCCTCAGTCAGCTTGGAGGTGACATTTCACATCATTGCGTGTTATGGAAACATTGCAAGTGCTCTTTCTGGGGAAGGCTAATGGCAGAAATGAAATAATCAAATCTGCTACTACAGTAAGACTGGGACATGGGAAGGAAAGGAGCAGCGTATGATTAATAAATCTTTTCCTAGAGGGCTGTGGAGGAACCCCAGCACTGCAAAACTCACGGTCAAGCTACAGCCTGGAGAGGTCCAAGATGGGTCGTTCTCTAAAGCTCTGTGGGCCACAATAGAGCCTTGCTTACAAGCTTAGGTTGGAGACATATGACAGCTGCTTGAAAGGAAAAGGGTATCATCTCTGTATGAACAATGACTCACTAACCCTTCCCCCAAACAGATCCCTTCAGCTCCAAAATGTCATATGATGGCCATACCTTGGCACCTCCTCCTCCCTCTCTCTGCTCTCCTGATATCTCACTCATCTACTTGAGCAAGCCAGGCTTAGCAAAGAGAACATGCACCCCACAAACAAAAGTCAAGAGAAGGCAGGATCAAGCTTGAATGGCATTCCCACATTTCCATATTTCCAGATTTTGGGCTCTATGTAGAGAGCGTGAACCCTCCTCCACGTCCTGCTCCTGTCTGTGTCCCTTTCATGCTGGTGAGATTTGTTGCGGGATAATTCTCAACGACCATCTCCCCACAACAAAGCCGCCCCCTTTAGATGTGGGCAGATGATATAGAAAATGGGTGGTTCAGGCCGATTTCATGAGGCCTAATAAATCTTCAGTAAATTAAAACTCATCCCCCTTTCCTCCCCTCCCCGGGCCTTTGTCTTGCTAATACACATTAAGCCCTGCCTGGCTACACACTTTGAGGCATTTTGGAGGTGAGGTCTGTACAAAGCTGCAGATGTGGGAGCTTTAAAGGACCTTTGGCCCTGGTGTTACCCATTAACATCAGCCATGCCAACACAAGAATCTCACCATGGTTCTCTCCCCTCAAAAGGGCTCCCAAGTAACAACCTCGCCTTTTGAGGGGGAGAAAGAAATAAAAGAACAGAAGGAATGAGCAAGGGAGAATGAGAGAGAGACCTTCCAAAAGAGGTGTTCCCTGTAAAGCTAATTTTGTCCCTAAATCATTGTCTGAAGCTGGTTGCTAGTTAGAAATTGCTTAAGAAATCAGTGCACCTCTTTCAAGCCAGGCGATGCTGGCACTCACAACAGCATTTGCTGATATATGATTCATTTCTCTCATCTCCACTGACCGTTTCCACCCTGACCTTCCTAGTTTCAGACCTTGAAATAAAGAGCCCCAATGCAGTCCCATATTCAAAGAGCCACTTTTGTCCCATATTCAGGTTTTTATTCCTGTTCAGATGTTCTCTATGCTTTCCACCCCTCTTTAGAAATCAAAATCAAGCTGCCACCCGGGCTGGAAACAAAGTGACAGGCCAAAAATGTGTCTGTGAATGTAAAGCCCTTCTGGAGTATCCCCTTTTGCCCTAGTGTCTTCCGTTATCCTTTTACTTGGAGCATGGTGGTGCCCTGTACTTGCATCCTCTATCCAATACAAGGGAAAATGCAGGAAAGCCACGTAATTAATGAACCTGCCCGTTTCCATTGGGCAAAGATTTGAATAAAAGCTTCAAGGATGTGAACAATTCACTTCTCTGTTCAGTGCGTTCACCGAGGTGCTTTCAGGTGTGATTCAAACAAGAAGTAACAGCTCCTCTCCCCAGGTTTCTCAGCAGAAGCTGCGCCTTCCATCCCTTCAAGCACTTTGGCTAAAATGTAAAGAGAAACTTTGTGGCCCTATGTGGGTGCTTTAGAAGTTGTAAGTTGTGATGAATGAGCTCTAAAAAACACAGATCAAGAGGAAGATAGCAGGGATGAAAGGACAGACAGTTAGATCAGACTAGACATCCTGGGATGAAAGGAAAGGTGAATGGGTAGCTAGATTAGACAGTTACGGTAAGTGGAAGGCAGGAAATCCAAACTTGTAGGTGTTTATCCTAAACTCCAGATCTGCACCTGTAAAGGCTGCTGCCTTACTTCTTTTTTATTCAGTCCTTTCATAAGCAAATTTCCCAGTGTGATCAGGAGGTGCCCCTGGCACAGGGACTGTGAGCGTGAAAGAGAAATGAAACCAACTGGCCAACCAACCTCATTTATACCTTCTTTTTTTTAAATCTCAAAGGAAAGCTTAGATCTCCATCCCTTTTAAATTTTTGGGCAAAGGCACAGGTCAGTTCTCATTTTATCAGGATTGCTCTGTCCATCCCAGCGAGAAGGGACCGTGCACTTTGAACAAGCTACAGTATCGGGGGCTCTGGAGGGTTACGGAAGGGGTTTATCTCTGGAGCGTGGAGCTTGTTAACTCTGGACTGTTGCTGGAGGCTAAGGCTGAGAGTTCTCCCTGTCCAATCAGATAAACGCGAATGCCTCTCACTCTGCTAGCGTGAAACCCTACAGCGTCACACTAAATAATGACAGTGAGAGGAGAGTGCGTTCTACATTCATTCGCCAAATCAAACCCCAACAACACCCAAAACAGTTCAAATATTTATCTGGGGCTGCTCGTCTATCCCAAAAGCACAATGAGACTTGTCATGTTTCTATGCTTTCCTGGTGAGACTATTTCACAACAAAGCAATTATCCCTTGGGGATCATATAACTATTTACATATTCATTTCCTGGTGTCGTACCCATCATTTCCTATCATATCACAGGAAGGCAGCTGCCGTCCTCTCACACTGTGCAGGCCTCAGCAATTCGGGCTGATAAGCAGCGTGGAGCTTAGAAGTCAGCTGGAGCGGCACACCGGGGTATTGTGCTGCCTTTCTTTACATGGCAAAACTTTAGGTAAGTGGAGAAGTGCATCACCAGTGATGTAAAACTTATCCCACTCACTTCAGCGGAATTTCACACTGACAACTTCAACCTTCTCATGTAACTTTGTACATCAGCTTTCTGTGCTAAACCTTGACCAAAAGCTACAGTTTTGTTTCCTCCTACGTGAGGGAAAATTAGCAGAACAGCACTTTTTTCATGTCAAGGCCTCTGTAAAAGTATTTTTCAATAGATAGTTGAACCATAACAAAATATGTACGCTCCATTTTTGCCAGTAATTGGGTTGCATGTCATCCCCCTATGGCTCCACCTACACATCAAAGATTCCTGCATTTGTTTCTATGATCTCAATTAGTTTTATTCCAAAATCACTACAAAGCCCAAAGTTGCTCGATACCTTTGTTATGACATAATAAAAAACCATAATGTGCAGCAATGCTGCCTTCCTCTGAAGCTTAATCATTTTAGCCTTGATCAATTGAGGCCCAAGTGCTTTGGGCTTCTGCACAAAGAAAAGATCCTCCTAAGGTCTGAACACCTCCTGGAGATACCTCTGCTTGTCACCAACAATAAAGGTGGTGAAAACCAACTAGATTCTCTTCTCGCAGTACTTCAGCTATGTGCCAAGTTTAGGTGAAGAAAATCTGGGTGTCTGAAATCAGTGTCACGGTTACCACCCTGACAGTGAGCAAACATATCTCAGCATTTGGCTCTTCATACTTCGCCCTGAATAGGAAAAATAGTCTTGTTGCCAGCTGATTGCGGTTTTCACTCCATTAAATCAAACCAGGAAAGGATGATCCAAATGACATTTTAAAGACACACTTAAAAACTTTGGCAGTAAATAAACCCAAAGAGGGCAAATATGTGTTTCATTGCAAATACTGTAAGCCTCAAAGTGGCTACAGAGCAATAACTCTTCTCTTTTACAAAGAACCCTCCATCTGAGATCCTGAATGTACTTTGAAAACAAATGCACTCCATCTTCTAACATCTACCTGGCCTGACCAACAGAGATTTCTAAGACTTATGGCCTCATCCTGCCGAAATCTACCCTTTCGTTTGGAGCAGGATGCGGTTCTCTTGGCACAAAAATGCACACAGCCCTTTGAAATGCTTGGCAAAGTCTTTCGCTGCGAGGGGTGTGCTCAAACCTGCTCCACTTGAAGGGAAGCACAAAACTATTATTGACTTCAAAGGCAGTGGGACTCAGCCCCAGGGTGGAAATTAGCTTCAACATTAATTGAATTAAAAGAGGGGGATTCCCTTCGAAGAACTGCCACTTCCTGGGCCATGGGATGAGATTTGTATTGAACACAATTATAACTAGGCCAAAACACTGGAAAACAGGTGCTGAATTCAGTGGCTAGACACCCCAAGATCCAGTGGAGGAGAACAATATGTATAGAAACTCAAGGTGTAGTTTAATTTGCCTGAACACGACCCTGCTGAAGGACAGGACAAGAGCAGAGGCTCCTGAAAAGCACCCAGCCCCTGAAGCTGGGAGCGGAGAAGGACCTCAGCGCCCATTAGGCAAAGTACACATGTGAGTATTTCTAAACCTTCATCATCTAAAGAAAAGGTGAAAAGGCAAAATAAATACCAATTAAGTATGATCTAGAGAGGCATCTGGGAAACTGCATCCCAGCAAGGTGCGAACTGCTGTATTCAGCCCCCAGGGCTGGAAATGCCCCTAGCCTCAAGGCTTGAAATGTCCCTCATGAGGTGTCCATGAGCCCCAGAAGTCTTAGGTCAGCCTCGTCTCCATGTGTTTGCCCCCTCCAGGAATCTGTCAGGCTAGGTAGACTTTGGTTAGGATATGTTCTCTATTGAACCTTACTCCTCCAGGATCATGAAGTCCCTGATACCTCTGAGACCGCTTCGCATTTTTGGATGTGGTCTCCAGATCTTTGTCCCTTTTCTCCCCCATTTATAGACACCAGCACTTGTGGGTTGGAGCATCTTTTCCCAGCCCTAGTAAAGCAGCAAATCAGATTTACCTCTGCTTCTGAAGCTCACTCAAAGAACTACTTAGAAAAAAATTATTAAAATCAATAAACTGGATTCCTTTCCACACCAAATGACCCCCCAAATCCTCAGTACTCTCCAGCCTTGGGAAAGGTGCAATTTCTGCAGGAACATACCAGTAGCCTCCCTTTTCGACTCACAGACAAAACTGGACAGCATTTACAATGAATAATCACCTTGCATGAGCAGGATTTTGCCATTTGCTTCCTCCTGCAGCACATCAGAGTCAAAACCCAATCTGCTGAAAGCACTTGCTCTTCTCCGTGCCACTGAAACCTACTCTATTTTCTCCCCTCTGGGAGGAGAAGAGTCTGAATCAGTGATTTGTGGCTCAGGGCAATGCTCAGAGCTGCCTTTCCCAGGAACTGCAGTAGTCCATGAGGTGAAGGTGTCAACATCAGATAAAGAGGAATTCACCCACCGGACAGCTAGCGTATCTGATCTCAGCTTAGGTTACTTGCTGAGCAAAGACCAGCAAGATGCCTCAGAGCAGCCAACCCTCCTTGAAAAGGTAAAGTTTAATGAGATCAAATGTGTTCATTGTTAGGAGGTCAGAAAGAGAAGCAGGTAATGGCATCAGAGAGCTGGGCAAAGCCTCTATGGACCACAGGACAGTTTGCTCTGGTGCAGAAGAGCCAACCCAGGACAACAATAAATTGGGCCACAGATGTTCAGACACCAGTTTTTGACGCTGGTCTGCTTTGATTTGTCTAGGGGATGGAGCCAAGACTTGATTCCCTAAAGAGGGGAACAGAGTTTTGATCAGGTCCCGGGGAGGATTTACTACTGGGCTGATGACTGCTCCTGGCCTGCAGTCTTCCCAGGTATTTCTCCTCCAGGCTGAGGGCTGGCAGTGCTTCGAGCCTGCCCTTACCCCCACACTCCTGTGATTGTATCTTGGTCTATTCTCCTGCTACCTCACTTTGCTGTAGCTCATGGGCATAGCACTGAGAAAATATTCCTTTGACGGTTGCATAGTCACTGTAGAAAGCTCTTTTCATCAGCAGGTGTCACACAGCTCTGCCACAAAGAACAGGGTCCCTATTGCCATTTTCTACGTGAGGAATGTAAAGCAGAAAGAGACTTGACTGAAGGCATTCACCAGACCAGGGGCCGGGGAGAGAACAGCTCTCCCAGGTTTCTGTCTTGTGCTTTTATAGCAGACTTCTGCCAGCCTTCCTCTCATAGTAAAATGAAACAAGTGCTATTCTGTGATAGAAAGAGCATCGCACATGAATAGCCATCAGTCAAAAAGGATGTGCTGTGAGGATGGCCCAAATGCCCAGTTTGGAGAAGAAAAGAACAGTGTTATGACCCCGGCAAAGGGCAGGACCCCCGCACTCCACCACTGCCCTCTGCTGCCAAAGCCTTCACCTCTGACACCCCGACCATGCCCTTTCTCCAGGGTCTTTCTGCAGCCAAGGCTACCAAATTCACATTGGCTCTCTGTGAAAGGCCACCAGTTCATCTGAATCATCCTCACCTGCAAACGATGCCAAAACTCGGAAACAGATGCTAAAGTTGAGAGCCTCTGTAGCACAAACTGGCAGCTCTGGACCTTTGTGGTTCTGGGTTGAGGATCACAGAGGCAAGTTTTATCATATGAAGTACTTCATGCACTCACGATCTGCGTTGCTGACCTTGCATGACGTGCCACTGGGTGCTGGTGCAGTGACTTTATCATATGAAGTACTTCATGCACTCACAATCTGCGTTGCTGACCTTGCACGACGTGCCACTGGGTGCTGGTGCAGTGATGCCTGAGTCTCCCTCACAGACAAGTGAAGTCCCCTGCCAGGAGCTACCTTGTCCTCCTTGCCCTTGTCCTCATGTGCACATGAACCACATTTCCTCCACCTCCCCTGAGCTCACCGACCAGTTCTCTGCACAATGCTTGGGACGAAGGGCACGGCAGTGTCCTGGCTGTCTCCTTTGGGGTTTCCTACCTTCTTTGTGCCTGCCAACTGCCTCTGGGTAACTGTTGCCCCAACGTGCCTCTGCCCAAATGGTGCATTGCTGAGGCACCCAGACGGGTGTTTAGCTAACCTCAAAGACTTGCTCTAGCAGACGAGATTTCTGTGCTTTTTCAAGAGAGCAGAGCCAGGCAGAGGCAAAACTTCAGAAACACCCCGTGAATTAAAAGAATAATAAGTGGAACACAAGCTGTGTGTTGTTTCTATCATTTATCCTGCAGCTTTTAACTAACCCGCAGCAGCAGAGCAGCTCCAGGGGACAACCTCTCTCCCTCCTTCTTCCTCCCTCCCTCCCAGCAGCATAAATAAGGAGAAAACTCCACCCAAGTCAGTGAACCGACACAGAAGCTCCCTGAGCCTACATGAGAGGAGAAATCAGGCCTTAAAATTGACATAGACAAGGACTGCTTCTATTCATTTGCCGCTGTGCTCCTATATCACCTCTAAGTAGGCCTAAATGCACAGCGCTCCAGCTCTCCTGCGGCAGCAACCCAGCTTTCTGCCTGTTTGACTGAGCTCAGATTGACCCGAGCTGCTCAGTCACTCCCAGGAGTATGACAAAAGTTCACCTTTTCCCAGACAGGGGATAATTTTGGAGCACACTCGCACACCCCCCACTCCCCATCCCCTCCACCCTTCCCGGGATGCTGCGGGTTGAAGAGTGAGAGAAGTACGCATGGATCCGCCAGCATTAATCTCCTCTCAGGATGGCCTTTTAAGCAGGAGAGGTTATAAATAAATAAAGCAAAAAGGATCTCCGACCATCATCCATGAGCTGGCCTCCTTCCCTCATTCTTCCCCCAGATCCCTCCCTCCCCTTTCACAGACATCCTCTGCATCAATGAGCGGGACCGGAAGGCAGCAAACTTCCACCTCCCCGCTCATGCGGAAAGAAATCGCACTCCGTTTCAAGAGTTCGCCTTGCCTGGCTTTATTTCAGCTCTGCACATTGTTCTGGCTGGGGAAGGCGGGGGGAGGAGGTAGGGATGGGGCATTGTTTGCAATTCAAATGGCTGGACCTCAGGAAAAACCAATAAACTTAAGTCACTAGAGAATTTCAACAAGCAGGGCCACTTTCACAAATAGGAAGCCTCCTCCCTATCGGTGGGGGCTGTTGAGGAGCCACTAGACAAGAGAATAACTAAGCACTCGTGGGGCTGAGAGCTTTTCATTCAATGAAGTCCAAACCAAACAAATTCCCCCTTTAGGAGATGCCTTTATCCAAACACGCTGAGCACACACAGAAAGGGGTTCCGTGCCTCTGGCTCTCTGCATTTGCTAAATTAGGCCTGTTTTCTTCTCCCCCTTCCCTGCCCATCACCGGTCTCAGCTGCGGGCTGGTGGAGGTTTGGAAGCACACCCTTGGCACGGCGCAGTTTGTAAAGCCCCGCAGATGTTGGCGGAAGGGGATGCAAAAATTCACCCGCCGTAAATCCCCATTCATGTAGTAAGTGTGGCACAGGAATAAATTGCACCAGGACTGGATTTATAGGTGAGGTGGCTTGTACCAGCTTAGTGTTTAATTTTCAGTTCAGCTTTAACTGCCCTTTCTTAGGAGGATTTACGGATTTCCATAACTCATTCCAGCAGTGCACCACGATGCAAATCCTGCTGCTCTGCCCCCTCCTCCCCTCGCTCACATGAGTTCCTGGAGCCGAGGCAGGTCTCTGCCGGGCGAGGGAGAGGAAGAGTCCTGCTGCAGAGAGGCCACCATTCTGCAACGTCCTCTCGGGCATTATCTAGAGCTGTTCTAGAAGTTACTCGTGTTCAGCCAGGAGCGCACTTTGTCCGCATCTGGCTTCGCCTGCCCCACACGAATGTTTACACAGGTCAGGCAGCGATAAAGGCAAGGAAACGATGTGAACGAAAAGACCCTTTGACACCACCTAAGCACTGCGTTGAGGCATCTGATAAATCAGAGAAGCGTGGGAGTGGCTATCAATGGCCAAACCGGTGGTATAGCATTGCTGAGACACACACAGAGAAGGAAACGATGAGGTGATGGTCCCCCCCGCCTCATGATCCCATTTTGGAGGTCCCTAATTTGATGCTGACCCAATAACATGGGTAGACTGAAAGAGCTGACGTTAACTGGCCTGGGCAGAGAACTGGCCCTAAAAGCCCCTTCATTTCCCCCAGTTCAGGCGCCATCCTGAACTACCTGGAACATGAAATTCCGACTCCTGCTTTCCATCCCTTCCTCATGACTCTTTTTCCTCCTCCTCACTTATCGCACAGTTTTCTTTTCCCTCTTTTGCCATTGCTTAAGAAATTGTTTGGTTTTCCTCGCCAGGACTGCAGGTTTTGCTGTGAGCAGTCATCCAAACATGCAACTGCTCCATCTTGCTGCATCTCCCCCAGCCCCATGTTGCTGCAAGGCTGCCGGCTCCCCCAGAGGCTGGCTTTTCCCTCAGGCTTACTTACAGAGGCCACATTTTCTCTCTTTGATTTCTTTTTCTGCTGTCTTTTGCACTAGCTTATTCCACGTTATCTTCAGGAAAACAGGACCAAATGAGATCTAACAACAAGGACAGCAAAAAGTTCTTGTTCTCTCCCGACTATATTACCCCAACCAAAATGACAATTTCTCACCAGCGATGTGAGGAATGCTCACCAGGCACAGAGATCTCTGCGAGTCACATGCAGAATATTAAGTGGATAAAGTCACACGACATCCGGGTTGTTTTCATATGTTTTTTGGGTCCACAATTTCACATAGAATCCTGGGAAGAACTGAGAAAATCTCCCAGAATCACCCTTTGCATTGCCTGGCAGGCTGGCCAGGAGGTCAAGAGGAACAAATGCCAAACAGATTCACTGGCCAGCCTCTGCTTGCTTACAAAATGCGATGTTTTCCCATTTTTTGTGTAGGTAATTGCTTACAGGAATGTGGCTGCAGGGGCAGCCCATCTCCTGTGAAAAGAGCTGTGGGACTGCTACCTCTGAGGGAGATGGACCAGCGATTGAACATACTGCAGTTCCTGCTCACTGAGATCCCACCAGACCACTTCTGAGCCTTGTCACAGAAAGAAATTTGCTGTAAAATAACAATATAGATGTTAAACAAACCCATATTGCAGGTGCAATGCAGCTCAATAAGGTTCTTACCAGTGCAGCTAAACCCAGCAGCACCCCAACGACTTGCACCAGGGTATCCACACCAACGTGGATATACTCTTCTCAATCTTTCCCTGCCCTGGCAGGACTTCAGGCCTGATTCACATGCTCTTATTTGTACTAATTGTATCTCATGTAGCTCCATTCAAGACAGAAGATGACTTTGCGCAATGTACCTCAAAATAGATTTATAGGAGGAATTCAATGTCATGGAGACGTTTGGTACACAGCTGCCACTTAACATCAAGATGTTTAATTCCCTAAGGGTATATGTCAAAAGACAAAAGTTCTTGTGAATTAACTACAGAAGAACATTTAAGGTGGACGTGTTAAACTGCATTCAACTCCTGTGCAGATGCTCTTGTCTGGAAGTGGCTATAAGTTAATATAGCTTAGTTCACTTTGAGAAGAAAGCTAAATCAAACAAATCAACTCTGAATAAAAATTACTTTAGTGGTCCTGAACTCATCCATGAAATAAATAAATAACTAAATATTCTTCAGATTAACGTCTTCACATGACTGCAGCCCTCTGGGTTGCAAAGAAGAGAGGAACTCTCTCTAAGCAACACTTTCTTTGACACCAGGAAAGCTGTGCTTATCGCTAACCAGCTGCCTCGGTGACTATTCTGCTCCTGTTTCATTCATTTTGCTGGTTCCTGGATCTTATTAATGTAGGTGTGAGGGGGTGGGAGACGACAACTCGGACCCCATTGTTTATGTCTTGCTGGTAGGAAGGGGGACTGAGAAAAATAAAAGCTAACAATAAAGCAAAGCGTTAGCCAAAAGAATGCTTTTATTGCCACCAGGAGTAATTCAAACCTTTTGTGGTGGTTTTGAGACAAGCTTTATGGTGGTCAAGTCATACATTACTAGTTGGATTTAAAAAACAGGCAGGATATTTTATGACCCTTAATAAATGTTTGTAGCCTGCATACGAACATGGGAGAGGTAATCACACCTCTCAAGCCGATCACCTCCAGTGGTCAGAGCACTGACTTCTACCCCCATCCACCCTCTCCACACGAATTACTGCTAGATGCATTAAGGAAAGGGTTGCTTTTATTCTTCTAATCCTTTCTCTGAAGTATCGGTGTTTGCTGGTTCAGTACACAGGATATCAGACTCGAATGGGCCAGTTTAGGCCAGTTTGCAAATCTTACAGAGCTTCACAAAATTACTCTGGGTCAAATCTCCCCTCACCCTGAGACTCCAGATAGGATATACTTAAACTGTATGGAAATTACCTTGTCACACATTTAAGGCCTCTCACCAGATTGCTATAAAACAGGGGCACTGACTCCTAAAGAATTGCACTTATTCATAGATTTTAGGGCCTTTGTGATTCTTTAGCTTGACCCGCTGCACGGCCCAGGTCAGGGGACCACCCCACGTTGATTCCTGCTTCAAGACCAATAGCTGTGGCAGAACTAGAGCAGAGTAAAACCTCCTGTCTTGGGTTAACAATTTACAGCGATGAGAGGGGCAAAAAAAGTTTATATATACATCTATCTCTCTCTCTCTTTCTCCCTCTCTCTTCACCCAATGTTGAGGCAGCAGTTCTTCAGAAGTGTCACCTCTATTAAAAAACATGATTCTTATTCCCCACTCTTCCCAGGGGCTGTCAATATTTTTGCTGTGCTTGCAGTGGTGAGGTTTGCACCATTAGCATCCTAGAACAGGAATATACCATCTGATTTTTTCCAAACACAGGACACACATACTGACTGGATGTCTCTGGTTTCTGTATATCACCATCCCAAAGAAGACGATGTCAAAACTACTGATAATTTTATCTTTTTTGTTTTAAATACTGGTAAAAATCACTCCTCCTTTAACACCACTAGCCATGGATTTCCTCAACTGTTCTTTTGCTTCCTTCATCAATTTTTCTGCTATCTTCGATTTCTAATTTATCCAGATTGATAAATGCTTCCCACTCCCATTCACTCATATTTCCTTCTCAGGGAACTGCCTGCATTCTTCTTTCCTCCACCTCCAACTTCAACCATAGCAAGCACATTGGTTTTAATGGGTTTTAATGCTTTCACAAAGCACTTCTGACTACTCTACACTCCTGGCCCTCATCGCTATTTGCCTAATCTCTCTAGAACGATGTATGAACACTTATGTGCATTTCCAGATCATTGAAGGAAATATTGCACAGCATCAGGCCTACCAGCCCAGATCCCTCGGGAAACCTTCGGAAACACTCGGAGCTAATGACAAACCTCCAATCTGGCATCTGTCGATGCCTAATCAGTCAAATGCCATATGGAACATCCAAGGGTGAGAGTCAGCTTTTTTGACATTAGCTATATGGAGTTGAGGTGTTTGGTCTAAGGTAGTTGCATGCACCCCTTGTCTAGTCACCAGCCACACAGTCAGCAGCAGAAGGTTATTTGGCCCATATTGAAATAGTTTAAACCTGGTGGAATTGCCATCTCTGTTTGCTAGCAGGAAGAGGGAATGAGGCGGTTAGCACTTGACATGGAGACGGCTGCACTGTTGTGAAGCTCCTGTGTCCATCTTATGGAGCAATCTCTAACAACCGGCTTGCAAATCAGGTTTCCATTTTCAAAAATATTGGCAAACAAAAGAAGCAACCATCAATTGGACTGTGTCCCAATGCCTGACACTGCTTCTCTGCTGGATGTCACCCCTCCATGGATCCTTCTTCCAGCAGAGATGCTGCTGGGTATACTCCCTAACCCATGTCAGTCGACACCAGCCTGGATGCCTTAGCTGGTAACTAAGGAGCAGTGTCAGATGAACACCATGCTGGGCAAAACAGCGATTTCTGGGAGAGATAGGATGTGCTTATTTTATCACTTGTCACTTTTTTACTTTCTGAAGGCTGCTGTCAATGTTCTACATGGAACTCATGTCAACAACATCTCCTAGGGCCTTATTAGCCTATGACTTAGATCACTTGCTTTAAAGCTGCCAGTGTCTAAGAAACATACTGCTGTTCCCAGCCCACCCTTTTCGACCATTTTGTACTTCTAAAATAAATCATAATGAGCGGTTTTAACATTCTGGGCTTGTAATTCTCCCCATAACATGTTGGTAGTATCAGCTGGGTTGAAACACAGCAATTCTGTTTCCCCCATCCTCTTTCCCAGGCACCTAACACAGGTTTAGGTACAACAGTGTCTTCTTTTCAATAGTCTTAGTGCTTTGATTAATGCCAGTGGTGTTGATGTAGCTGAGATGGTTTAAGGATGTATTAATTAATTAACCTTGTCTCCTGATTAATTTTGTTCTTGACATCTTGATTTCATGCTAAATTAATTCTCATTTATTCCCCCTTCCACCCTCCCCTTTCATAGATCGCTCTCCTCACTTCTTCTAATCAGGTTTCCCCTTAGATTATCTCCCCCCTCTACTGAAACGGAGATCACCCAGAGTGTGCAGCCACTCCAACCCCTGAAAGATTGACTTATCTTCCACAACACCCACTCCTCGCTCCCCTGGGGGACTGCCCACTTCCACACTCATCTTCTTTAACTGACTGTATGAGAGGACCCTCAGAAAAGATCATAGAGATGTTCCCTGGGTTCAGCACTCTTCCTGGACACTACCTACGGTCCGTCCATCGCAGACCATGAACCTTTTGTCTGTCTTCTCTTTCTACATTGCACACACCCCCTGCCTGAAAAAAGGACCGCCACTGCTGCCTAAGGTGCCTAGATGCCACCCCAGAACTACCACCAACCCCATCAGTTTTAATACGACAATGAAGACTGAACCAAAGCCCTTCTGTTTTTAAAGCATAGGCCCCTATCACATGGAGTCAGGGGACTTGAGCCAAAGTTTCTGGGGTTAAGCACAACCGGCCACCAGCAACCTTCCATCCAGCTAGCCAGCAAGGGAGAGGTCTGAAGGCAATGGCACTTTCCCAGCCAAGCGCACAGTGAGAGCCCTGATGAGAGTTTCTGACCGAGATGTGGGGATTCGGGACGCATTCAGATAGGTGGTGTTCAGTTAAACGAAAGCTTCCAAACCCTTCCCAGGGACTCCTGCTGGATTTTATCAACAGCTCTCTGCCTCCTACCCTGCCCCCAAACAAAATAAGTTAATCAAATGGGGTTTGCTGCCTGGAGACTGAAGGAGTGGAAACATACCCCTCAGTCCTGCCAATGACTGGAAATAGCCCGGTATAAACTTAATTATTATGCATTGCGAATACCAACACACCCTGGTTATTACAATCGCTGTCCATCAGTTTACGATCCACGCAAAGGCCATGGTTGGTGAATTCCATTTTATGATGCAAATGTAGTCAATCAATACAGGGATTTTGTTTGATCAGAGGCTCTTTTTGCTTTTTTCAGAGGAAAAAACTTATTTTGCACTTCAGCCCCTCCGCTGGAACAGATCTGCATAACTCCACCCGCACAACTGAGTTCTTGCTCATTTACACTAGGTGAAAGTCTATCTAAAATAAAAAGGGAAGATATAAACTCACTGTGCAGTCAAAGCAGGACACTTTTCACAAGTAGAATGGTTAAAGGAGAACTGGGCATAAAACTTATGGGAAGACAGCAAAGAATTTTGGGTTTGTGTATGTACATGCTTAGGAATTAGAAAGAAAAGTCTATACATTTTTAACCACAAAAGATTTCACTGGACAACATGGTCTAGCAGGAGCTTTAAAGGGGAAAAGCAGTTCACAGACTCTTCTGAATGCATCTCCAGTAGCCGGGTTGTTAAGACATTCAGGGCTGTTAATGTGTACTGTCAGGCCATTGTAACCAAACCTTTAATCCTGGGCCTGTCAGACTTGAAGGAAAACTAAGGGGCTGACAGTACTGCAGCAAATGGATTTTCCTTCTCTGCTCTCATCGCCTCCCCCCCTTCCTTCCATTTAAAGTTAGAATAACATTGAGTCTATTGCTTTCAGGGCTTGCAAAACAACGAGAAAAAAAAAAGGGGGAATAAAAAAAGGAAAACCTAGCCTAGATGGACAATCTTCCCTTTCCAAATCCCAGTCCCCAAACTGGGAGCACTTAGCATAGCCCAGTCAGACTCAGGCTCTCTGAGAGCTCTTCCTCCCTGGCTCTGGTTAGAAAGTTATCATGAGTTTATTTTTACTTTCAGATGTCTCTATATGAGGAGAAACATAAAGAGCTACATAGGAAGCATCAGGCAGAATTGCAAAGTCTTACATTTTGGGTTTTGTCTTTGGTTTCAGACCTTACCCACATGGGACATGAGAGCTGACAGGATGACATGTACACAGACATTTTTCCTGTATGTCTACCAGGCTCTTCACCCATGCATCCCTTACAGCCTTACTTCATGAGATCTTAGTCTGGGATTTCAATTTTTAAAGCATGATAGGTGTACTCTGCGGTAGGGCCCGGGTCTCCTACCCAGCGTTCCCCAAACCTCCACCCAGCCCTTCCCTTCCAAGTTCATCTGCCCTTGTTTGGTCTGTTCTGGATGACTAAGAAAGGCAAAGCAAGAGGTAAGATGTGATCATTTGCAACCTGTTCCTGGCATGTGATGTATTGCTCAGAGGAGGTGATGGCACCCTGTGTCTGCCACAGGCTCTCCGGAAATTTTGAGAGACCACCTCTTTGCTCTGACAGGTGGGGATACTACCCACTCTGCAATGTGAGATGACTGGATGGTGCATTACAGGATGAAAGATGGACATCAGGAAATAGGGCCAAGTGCTATTTGGAGTGAGCACAGCACCAACAGCCTGTCCTTTGTAGGATGGGGTTGCAGCCAGGAGCTGACCACCAGCTGATGCAGCTTCCCTTGGAGCTTCAGCCTGCTATCTCAGTCACATGCTGTGCAATGTTGACCCCTCAGACTCCAGACACATATGAAAAGGTCAGTCTCTCATTTGCTGCCCAGAAGCTCCATAGTTTTGAAGGCAAGGCTGAACACAGCGCCTTTCCTACAAAATGGCCAGTCAAGGTATTAACCTCCAGGATTAATAAAACCAAGGTATTAACCTCCAGTCATCAGGGTCCTGCACCTCTAGCCAGTGTCTAGATTGGGTTTATGTCACTGCAGACTGGACTTGTGCTGCTGGATCAGCATCATCATCTACTGACTATGAAAGGAGAAACAATGAATTAGGCTCAAGTTTATGAAAACACATGACTACATTGTTCAAATGCTGATATCTCTGTATACTAAGGCACTAAGCAGAGTAGGATCAGTGGTAAACAACCAAGACAGAGCTGGACTTCAAGGTGGGTAAAAATTGATGTGTATCATCTGTAGCTATTTACTAACCTTTGTTTGAAATCACCCCCCGTTTCTGTACAAATAAACCAGGATAGGATAGAATAGAATAGAATAGAATAAAATCATTAAGGTTGGAAAAGACCTCGAAGATCATCGAGTCCAACCATCAACCCAACACCCCCATGCCCACTAAACCGTGTCCCTAAGCGCCTCATCTACACGTCTTTTAAATACCTCCAGGGATGGGGACTCTACCACTTCCCTGGGCAACCTGTTCCAAGGTCTGACCACTCTTTCAGTAAAGAAATTTTTCCTAATGTCCAGTCTAAACCTCCCTTGGCGCAACTTGGGGCCATTTCCTCTCGTCCTATCGCTTATTACTTGGGAGAAGAGACCAACCCCCACCTCGCTACAACCTCCTTCCAGGTAGTTGTAGAGCGCGATGAGGTCTCCCCTCAGCCTCCTCTTCTCCAGGCTAAACAGCCCCAGTTCCCTCAGCCGCTCCTCATCAGATTTGTGCTCCAGGCCCTTCACCAGCTTCGTTGCCCTTCTCTGGACACGCTCCAGCACCTCAATGTCCTTCTTGTAGTGAGGGCCTTCTTGTCGTGAGGGGCCCAAAACTGAACACAGGATTCGAGGTGCGGCCTCACCAGGGCCGAGTACAGGGGCACGATCACCTCCTTTGTTAGCACAACGTCACTCTCCAGACAGGAGCTCTGGTAGAGAGGAGGAACTCCATCTTCCCTCTTGGTGTCCTGCACCACGGATGAATCAGCCAAGCGTAAAAGGTCTAACTGGAAGAAAGGAGCATTTCTGCATGTCTCTACGACTGATGTCATTTCTTGAAAAGGGATTAAACAATAATGTTGTTGTATCAGCAAAGGACTGGGTCATCCCTTCCCTTGCCTGCGTAGGTGTTGTACGAAGCAGAAGGTGGCAGGTCTGTGCCCCGTACAACAACCTGGGTGGTGACTGCCTCCCGCACGGTACCTGCCCTGCGGATGAGCAGAGGAGCATTGTTAGGGGCTGTCAATCCAGGACTTCCCGCTGGCTGCAAATTGATCTAAGAAAGTGAGACATAGCACCGAGAATATTATTAAATGGAAATGAGCAAAAGCAAAAGCAGCAAAATCAATTTGAGAACTTGGTTCACGTTTCAGGGGAAAGAAATACTCCCAGACTCAGGTTAAGCAAAGCCCTACTGAGCCACTTATTGATTTCTTAACAAGCCGGGGCGGGGGGGGGAGGGGAGAGAAAAGAAAAAAGGACAGAAAAAAAGAGATAAAAGAACAGATTCCAAACAGAAATGGTCATGCAGTTTCCTTGTACACGTAAAGAAAAAGTCAGCAAACCTCCGGAGAGCAGCACAGCAGACAGACACATTTGTTTGAACAGTGACGTGGCAGAAAAAAGGGGCTCACAATTTGGGGGAGGGCAGGGGGGTGGAAAAGGCCAAGAAGAAAGAGAAAGTTTTGCAGAGCTGCACCTCAGGAACCTGCTCCAAATTGTCCAGCCTGCTGCTGCAAGAGTTAAGGATGAACATCTCATCTGCCTGGTTACCCCAACCAGGGGTTATTTTATGTTTAATTGCTTGCACCACAACAGTGCCATTGCAGTTGGACCCTGAAATCCATCAGGTAAGGTCCATGCATCAGCAAATAACTCTTATAGGGGCATCTTCTGGGCAAACCCCTTATCTTCTTAACTTAGCTAAACTACTGCTCCTGGTATCTGCCTGTAACCGCCACAGCCATGTCCTGGGCTGGGTTTCAGCTCTGGAAAAGCACTCTGGTCGATGCCGTGATATTGTTACGCTGACAAAAGCTTCCAGCACAAACCTGACCTCAGTCACAGCCCTTTGGCAGTCCACAGGGATGGTAACACCTTCACCCTCCGGCAGTGCAGCATGTCACAGGTCAGGGTGTGTTACAGCAATACTCAAAGGAAAGCTGTGCCCACGCCACAGCCTCTGCAATATAGAACAACTCCTCTTCTCTGCCCTGAGCTCTGCAACCACCCAGCAGACATTCCTGATTCACAGTCACATCCCTCCTGGGAGGCAGGTACAGCCCTTTACAGCTGGGGAGGCCAAGGTCCAGACTGGTTAAAGATTGTGTGATGCTCAGGTGGTGCCACTTCAGAAATGCCAGAAGGCTGAAAAGGGACTGCCCTGACCCCACCTCCCAGGGCAGATTCAGTCATATAAAAGAAAAGTGCTTTACGCATGCAGAGGGAAAGCAAAATAAGAGACAGCTCCATCACATTTTTAATTATATCCACATAAGGCATTGCCACTGTGCAGCTTTTCCAGGAAAAAAAAGAAAAAAAAAAAGAGAGATCATGCTCTACTGTTAGTAGCTGAGCTGGTAAAACGTCTCTGGGCTAAGTGAAACCTCAGAGGTGATGCAACGAATGAGCCAGGACCCCACCAAAGCTATGAGAGGAGCTGAGACCCTGGTGCAAAGAGAATCAGGAGTCCTGTCCCATAGGGGCCATTACCCACTGGGAACAGGAGGTCCTAGAGGCACTGGTTTCAATGGTAGAACCAAGTAGAGCCAAAGACAGCAAGAGGGGGAACACCAGGGCCCTGACTGGCAGACCAACACCTCAATACCATGGAAGTACAACTTCGCTAAAGCTGCATTTGTGCTGCCTCCCAGAGACCCCAGGCTTGGGGTGGGAAAAGAGAGGAGCTGGGAGCATGGCTCCAAGTCCAGGGGAAAGACATTATAATCTTTCAGTGGCCAGACAGGTTCCCAACTAAAATTAACACTTGAGAAAGGAAGTCCAATAGACATACAAATACACCTTGCATCACATCTAATGAGAGTTTGCCCCCAAAGCAGGTCTTTCCCTGAAGGACAGTTGAAGCTCCAATGAAGCAGCACCAGCCTTGCTGTTTCCCATCCAGTATCACAGTAAATCAACACCAACTTCAGTGTTTGCCTGAAAACCGCTGACTGTAAACCACAGTAGTTGAGAGTATTTGTCACAAAGAGCTGTCCGTCCGCGACACAGCGAGCAGTGACCTCCAAGAGAGGAGCCAGGGCCATGGGAAACAGTCACAAACCCCGACCAGCTCCCCAGCACACCCCAGCCTCCAAAAATCGGCAGGGACCAGGCATGGGGGAAGGGGGAGAGAACATCTATTTCCTTACTAAGTAGTGCTCTTTCTCTCTTTTTCTAATCTATGGAAAAATAGGAATGCAAAGGAGAGCGGAGAGGAGCCTTTCTTCGCAGCAGGGGATGCTGCCCGGTGCCGGGACAGCGGCTCTGCTGGGATGCTGCAAGCCCGGAGCTTCTCAGGGTGTTTGCAAAAGGGGAGTCAAACCGCCGGCCGGAGGAGATGCAGGGAGACCAGGACAAGCATCTTAAGGTTTAAAATGCAAATTCCTCCACTTGCTTTTAGGTGGAGGGGTCAAGGTTTGCCTATTTCTTCCTCTCCCCCCCCAGACACTCCTTCCCCCTTCCTCCCCGAGTTTTGTTTAGGAAGGGACTGTAGATGCGACAAGGTCTTTGTGCTGGCCATTCAGCTGAATGAAAAGGCCGAGGAGTCCCAGCGGAGGGAACAAACTTTTGGGGGTCAGCGCGGTCAGCTTAGAATAAATGTGTCGTATTGTTTGTATTAAGGACATGATCTCAGCAGGGTGCCCAGAGCCACCGCATACAACATGAAGGACTATTTATTCAACACTGAAATACGCAGGGCACAGGACTCCTCTCCCAGGGAAAATACGAACTGCTGCTGCAAACGTGCCCACTTATTCCTAGCAGCGAGATTTGCTGGAGGAGCCAAAAAAACTTTTTTTTTTAATATGCATCATAAATAAGGATGGATGCCGAGCTCTCTTGGCAAAAAATAATCATAGTTAGAAAGCGGCGGCAGTGGCAGCACAGCCAAGTGCCTTTTTATTGTCGCTTTTCTGCAAAAGATGGAGAGTTCAGGTCATTAAAGGCCTAAGATAGAAACAGTTTCTCTTAGCACTGTTTGAAAACAGGCTTTTGTTTCCATGGAAGTGGCACAGTCCTTTCTTGGGTCGCCTCCACCGCAGAAGTGGCCCGCAGCCGTGGGGTGGGAGCGGGGCTGCTGGGGCGAGGGGAGCGCGGAAAGCAGCTCGGGGCACCCGCGGCCCCCGACAAACTCACGTGAAATCCAACTGGAAAAGCAACACAAAGGGGCTGGGGGCTTGACAGCCTGTGGTGCCCCCCGGGAGGGCTCCACAAACGGGGGCCCCAAAGGAGGCGACCAGCTGGGAAGGGGAGGCCATCCTTCCCAACGCTTCAAAAACAAAACCCTCATAAAGGGACTTTAGAGACGCCCCTGGCTGTTAAATGATCCCCTCCTCCCTCTTCCTCGCTGATTCATACAGAGGAGCATGTGTTCCCCCAGAAAGCATCTTTTCTTCTCACTGACCTAGCTCCCTCGTTTGCGGAGGGAAGGGGCGTTTGGTAAGGTTGTTCATCCAGAGTCTGCAAACTGAGGTTTCATTAAGTTGCATGATTAACCCAGAGGAACAGAGGTGCATCTCTTGGGATTATCGCCAGCCAGTGTGGCTTCATCATGGGCAGCCTACCATGGCGGATGGGGTCTAGGAAGACCAGCTACCTAGAGCTCCCAAAAAGAAGTAGGATAAGTTTTCAGGTATCCACAGGAACTCTGGTCTCCATCACAAATAATAGCTTCAGCCCAACCTCAATGGGAAAATAAAGTGACAGGGAAAATAAGGGTGGACTGAGAAGCAGAAAGAAGGTTTCTTATCTTGTGAAGAGACCACTCCCAGAGGCCAGCCGAGTTCACAGATGTTTGGGCATGTAATGTTTGATGCTGAATCTGCCAAAACAAAACCTATCCACAGACATCAACAACTTCATGGTGGAATCCTGCCTACAGAGCTAAGGACTCTTACTCTGTCCTTGCAAACCTGACCTCCAAAAAAGGTAACCATACCTTAAAAAACCACAAGCAGCCCCATCTGCCCGACAGAAAGAGCAGCAGCCTTCAGGGAGAAGGGAGTGCAAGGACCTCTCAACCCAGGTCTACGATCAAAGGATTCATGGCAAAGGCCACACCATTTCCAAGGCAGCACATGTGCTGCCGTGTTGGCCAACACCTGGCAAACAGCACATGAGAAAGTCGCAGTGAGAGCATGGTGAATGTGACTGAAACCCAGTGGAGCAAACAAAGTTGAAAATCTGAAATCTAAGAATGGCTGGAAAAATCCCCTGGGTTTTCACAGCGCTGCGGTGAAACCCGGGAGCCTGGCACAGCTCTCTTGGAAGTCCCCCAACGTGGGACACCTTGACTTCCACCCCCTGTGTGCTGGATGCCCCCTTCCTTTTTTTGTCCACCCTATTGCCTTTTGTGCCAAAGTGACACAGACTGATGAGGATTATTTCCACGGCTTCCTCAGGGACAGGGGGGTTTCCCTGCTGCCCTTGTTCAGGGACAATAGACCCATTAAGCTTCTTCCCAAGGCGAGGGGAGCGGGGCATACCTGGCCCCCAATGTGGGAATGGCCACTGCCCCTGACAGCCATTAGCATCTGAATGAGAGTGATGCCTGCAGAACAACAGGCAATTATCCCACTGAAAAGCTTTTAAGTGGCATTAATTGCTGGCCACAGACTCCGGGCTCTCTCAGAATGAACCGTGTTGACAAACAGAATAAAATACATTGGATTTCCTGCAGGGGAAAAATATTTAGGATTGTGCCTCACTGAGGGCAAGCTCCGCTTTCATCCTCTGCTGTCACACAGTTAGCAACGCTCCACACCTAGTGACAGCAACACAGCTCGGGATGTCCAAGGGAACCTAAATTCGGCTCTGGTGGCTTTGCAATGCCTGTGTGGCTTGATGAGAAGGCACCCAGGGGAAGGGGGAACACCTGCTCTATGCATTGCTGGACTGAATTAGCAGCCCCTTTGTCCCAAGCGTGTCTCTCAAGGCCCAGGTGTACCTTATTGTGCTGTTCAGCGATGCAAAGAAGTGGCACAGCCCTGAAACACAATCTCCTTTCACTAACAGGAGGTGGCTTTATCATCAGTGCTCTTTGAACACCATAAATATCCCTCCACAGCCCAGGAATGGGGGTGATGTGGGAACATTTTACAGTTGGGAGAGGAAAACTGTTTAATAATGCATGTTAATCTTTGTAAATCAACAACATTGCTAACAAATAAATACTGTCTTGCCTGTCAGGTACCTTCAAGAAGGTCATATGAAGGTCATAACTAGCACTTCCCTGTGATTCCCTGGAAAATCACAGGAAAATCACACTCAAATGGCCGTTGCTTCCTAATAGCTGAAATGATTCCAAGGCTGACCTTGCGCAAGTACAAGGCACTTCTTTCTATAGCTTCTTCCTGCAAAGTGCAAGTCACTGACCTTAAAAAAGTGCTGTAGCACTATTTTTTCCCCAGGAGCATCATCTCCTTTTCAACACCATGTATCATACAACCACACCAAATCCTGGATTGTTTTGAGATATCTGCTCAGCTTTCTGCATGTATCCAGACATAAGGGCTGTCAACTCAGGTGACCTAACTCCCGTGGCACTGTGGCAAGACCAACGTATGTAAGACCAGACCCTAAATTGTGACAAATACCACAGCTCTACTGCCTCAGAAAAGCTCTGTGACTATTATTAATACAATGATGTGGCTTTGAGGGTCATAAGTGTTCCTTTCCTTACCTCTACCCCTTGTATACATGGAGAGATCAGAGGGAGCAGCCTGACCACGTGCAATAGCCCACATTCACATACCAGTTGCAGGAACTGTTGCTCATTCTCCTGCCAAAGCTGCCCCATGAAGCTGGCAGAGACAGGCTACTCCAGCGTCACTTACAGTCGAGCAGCAGCCTGGATGCTACACTCCTGGTGACCCATGCAGGCAGCCTGCCAGACTGCTTTTTGTGGCTGGGTGTTTCAAAAGCGATGGCTCTTCCCTGTCACCAGTGAGTTTGCTAAAACATGCAAGGTAAGCCTTCAGTAACCAAACATAGATGCTACCATGTACGTGTCTCTGAGAGCTACCAACCTTTCTCTCTTTTCATGGTCAGTGGACAGGGTAGGGCATTTTTGGGCGTAATTGTCCTATCCTAAGGCTCACTGCAGTGTCATGCACACTAATCCAGGACTTAGGAAGGTGGGACATCATTAGCAGCCTGGAAAAGAAAACACCCTTTCCCTGAGAAACAACCTTCCTGCGAAGGACAACCTAAACACAGCTGGATGGCAATGAAGATTACTTTCCAGAGCTTTAGGTTGCAGCATTGCGACAGGTCTCTCCAGCAGCGACCTCCTGGCTTTCTAGCAATGATCCCCAGTACCCACAATGAGGACCTGAGCTTGTAACTCTATTATTGTCACATTTGCCACAAAGCCAATATCCAATGTACTTAGTTAAGCCTTTGGGTCCTTGATTTCAAACAACTCCCCTCATTAGAAATAGCAATAAGAAACAATAAAAAATGCCCTCCCCGAAGCACTAATTTCTACTTGGAGTTATAAAACCTTTTTACAATTGAACCAGTATTTATTCAAGCGAAGAGGAAGATGAAACTTTCCCTGATATTTTGTCGCATTACAAACCTAAAATGTGCTCCCTATGCACTGTGGCTCAAGGACTTCTAGAGGATTTCTAATAAATATGGGTCATTTTATGGCTCAGAGTGAAAACCTTATGAAAAACTCTGGCTTTTGTTAATTTAGACCTCCAGCTCAGCAAGTGCATGTGGGTGGCCTTTTGACGTTTGAGCAGCAGATCTTTTGCTTGAGCAAAATGACTTAGTTCTCCCGCAGTCAGTGGCGCTAGGCCAGCCTGCACCATCTAAGGACAAGCTCTCTCACATTTATCCCAGCACAAAACTCCAAGAGGAACTCAAAAAACGTTAAGGCATCTGCAGAGAAAGCTTTGAAAATGTCTGTGCAAAGTCCAGTCAACTGAAACTGCAAAGCTTTGCCTCTAGTGTGTGGAAGAGAATGGACTGCACAGTCAGAAAGCCAAAATATTAATGTAAGCTCCCACAATATGTCTGTCCAAGAAAGACAGTGCTAAAAAAAACACAAGCGTGGGCCCCAGCATCATGTGCTGCTAATAATATCCAATCATCAGGACTAGGCTAATTTCCTCTCATATTGCCAGATCCAGACCACAAATAATTAATTTAACTGCAGAAAAGACGCAATCTTTGTTGTTGTTTTTGTTGTTGTTGTTTTAATAAAAAGAATGAATCCAGATCCACAGAGGATATAAGGCTAGTCTGATTTGTTCTTGCTGAAGATTTGGTCCTTGGTATTTGCTGCTAAGCTAATAAGATGATCAGCAGGATGATAGCAGGTAAGAAATGCCATGTGTTACGTTATGGAAAAGCAAACAGCTGAAGCAAAGGACCTGGGAAATAGAAAGTAGCACATCTGTTGGAGGAAGGACCGCTAAGCAGGACTGTTTTAAGCAGCACTTGCTGAACCACCATGTGCACATGAAGGCCAAAAACCCCTCCCCGAGGTGAAAGCAACGCACTTGATATTTCCCGGTGTCCATACGATTTCATCAAGCCCAGTGTTGAGAGGCAGCGAAAGGGCTCATGCCTTCTCCCTGCAGCTACCTCCCCCCACGGCTGAGGAGGGGGCTCCCTGCCAGCTGTCCTCCTCCAGGAAAGCAGGAGGATTAAATCTTTCTAAGGGACCCAAGACCCAGAAATTAAACATTGACACCCATGAAATAGGTCTGCTGAGTATTTAGACACCACAGATCTCACCTTCGCTTGAGTTGACTAGCAGTCTACGTACCAGGGTTAAAACAGGAGGATGACGTCTAAGATGGACAAAATGAGTCACCCTCAGGTGGCTTCTCCACTGGCTTTAAAGGAAGCCAGATGAATAGCCAAGACTGGCCTTTACAAAGCAATTCCTACAGCTGTGGAGTCCAACCTCAGGGTGTCCCTCTTGCAGTGGCCATAGTCAGTAAGGGACAAATGCAAACCATTGCTACTGCTTATCTGCCTTAGTTTGTGTGCTTCACCCCTTGAGCTAGGGGAAGAGGCACCACCTGTGGACTCAGTATTGACCCCTTGTCCCACCCCTCCTATGTTGTGTGTCTCTCACACAGTCTGCCATCAAAAAAAAAGAAGAAAAAAGAAAAAAGGAAAAATATCTCTACCGAGCAGCTGAGTCATAATTCAAACCTGTGCCTTGACACCTAAAATAGCTAAACAAAGTTCTGCCAGTTCCCACTGTTCCCCCAAGAACTCATGTCCCAGCTGCTCCATGCGTGTCGGAGTGATCAAACCACCTTCATGAAGACCAACCCATCTGGTCCCCTCCCTCCAGTCCACCGGGGAAGCCACGTAAGCAGTATCAGTACAAACCCATGGAAAGACAGGCTGTCATAACAGAAATAAAACCTGTTCTTGTCACGCTTCACCACAGCACACACACACCCACAAGATGCACACGCACACACCTCCATACGGAGCTGCAACTACTGTGCTCCAGGGTTCATCGTCAGGCCAAAGAAGCATCCCCAGGTGTGGAGCTGCATTCAGATTTTTGGCTCCTCTTACAGCTACTGAGGAGCTAAAGGCACCTATATCTTTGGCTACATATGGAGCACATGGACTTAGAAAACCTGAATTGTATACCTCTAGGTAGGTAACATGAATACCCTCTTGAGAGAGATATACACGGGAGGGAGAGTTTGCAGTATTGGTGTGGAGAGTGGGTATCTGCCCAGGGACTCCCTGGTGTCCCTTCCCACACTCTGCTCCTGTCCTGCCCATGTCCAGAGCCTAAACGCCCTGCTCTTGGCTGTGATTCACAAACAAAGGGACCCCAGGTGCTGCAGGGAGTTGGGGCACCCACACAGTGCATAATGGGTAATACCCGGTTTCTAGAGGGTTAAGGACGGATGGCAAGTATACCCTGCAGTGGGCTGTGCAGGGGTAAGCACACCCACTGGGAGGTTACTGGTGGGTACCAGACTTGCTGGTCTCCATAACAACCTTCTAATAAACCCCTAGGTATTAACCCTTTCAAAGGGGCTTCAGTGTAAACCACGACCCCAAGAGCCATTGCCTCCGGCTCTACATAGGTGAATTTTTCCCTCTGCCCCTTCCCCTCGGGAAGATGGCACATGGACATGCGCAGAGCCAACAGCCGGAGGAGAATGGACCCACCAGCGGGCTTCAGCATACAAACCCATCGCAGCTGCCAAACCGACCTGATCCCGCCAGCTGGTCTCATTTAACAGGGCAACAGGGGAGTTGCAAGAGGCAGGAAGACCGAGAGGGAAGTAGTTAAGTTGGAATTAATTTGTCACTCCGTATTTAACTGACCTCAAAACTATTAAACAAATCTAATAGGAAATATCCCCCAGATTCCAAATACCTCTGCGTTGCCTGCTGGGGACCAGCCACCGTGCAGGGCTTCAGCCGACAGGCAAACTGGTACAGGGGAAGGGGGGCTTCCCTCCTCCCCCATCCCCAGGCCCACTTCAGTTCATGTGAGTTTTTACCCTAAGCCTACAGGACAGTTGATGGAAGAAGCATAGAGTGTATCCAGCATTCCAGGTTGAGGTGCTGGAGGAAGCTAAGGGATCCTGATGGATGTAACATGGCTCTGGGCTTTCCTGGCTCCTGCTGGAAGCAAGCACAGAGGATGCTGCAGGCGTTAGGAGCAGTAATTCACTGCCCAGGAGTCATCGGTGATTTTTGCACCCCTCAAAAAGAAAAAAATATCCCAACTCCTTGCACGTTAGTTGCAACTACAACCCTCTCTGCATCTGGAATAAAGAGGGAATTGGGAAATTTAAGGCTCCAGATGGAGTGGAACTGGATTTTATTGCCAAAACCACACAAACTCAGCAGCTAGAATATGGAGAGAGGCTAGGGGTGGAAAGCTGGCATAAAAACTAACAAACAAAAAGCAGCTTTTTCTTGCAAATAGGTGAATCCAAGCCAACCCCTCCACATGGCTTAAAACACTTGGTGACAACATATTTCTTATTGCAGGATGTTGTCAGTTATTGCCTCAGGTCTGCGCTCCGCTTTTGAGTGCAAAGAATTGCAAGGGCATCCTCCCCTGGATGAAGTTAGCCAGGAAGTAGCAAATATCACAAAGAATTGAGTTCAGCCTGATTACGAGAGCTGACTATATTGGGATGACTTTTGCATAAACAACCTCCCTTCTGAGGATAACCAGCTGGGCATTTTAGACTGACACCCCTCAGTATTTTTAAAAAAAAAAAAAAAAAAAGAAAAAAAAGAAAAGGGAAGGCAAATCACAAGGCTTGCTGGAAAACTGCAGGCACCGCTTGCATTCGCATTCATCTTTGCCGTGATTAAAGAAACATTCCCCCGGTGTTCCTGCGGGCAATTAACGCTTCCCCGGCGTCTTTGCGTTTTGCTATCTGCTTCGGAGGGGGGTCGCCGGGTTCGTCAGGCAACGGGGAGGTTTTCCACTTGCTCTAGGCTGACAGCACGGCGGGGCTCCGCGGGGCTCGGCGGGCGCTCGGCCGGGCTCCGAGTGCCCTCTGCC